>NC_072731.1:83794473-83871973 GCF_026930045.1 Uloborus diversus | reverse complement strand
GCAAGCACGCGTAACTCAAAAAACGTCCCATTGCTCCACCCCCCTTGGAGGAATTCGCGCCAAAAACTAATGGGCACAAGTTCACATAGGGGCACATATGTGTACTAAATTTCGTTCGATTTCATGCGGTAGTTTTTGTTGTAGAGCGGCCACACACAGACGTGACACACATACATACACACACACACACATACATACATACACACACACACACACACACACAGACAGACAGACATTTTCCAAAAATGGTCGAAATGGACTCAGCACACCTCAAAACGTTCGAATCCGTCAAAATTCGAAAATTTGCACGAATCCAATACTTTCTTCTATATATTAGATATAGAAGAAAGTAAAAAGGGGGTAGCGCAATCGCCCGTTCTTTTTTTCCATTGTGAGTGCCCTATCTCAAGAAGTAATGCAACGTTCTGGTTGAAATTTGGGATATATGTGAATCCATATGTAAACAGGCTTTGGTTCAATTTTGACGCCAATCGCTCCAAGAGGTGTGGATTTTTTTTTTTTTTTTTTTTTGAATAAAAATAGCTTTATTAATGCAACAATAAGAAAGATAAATCGTAATAGATTGTCGTCTGCGTATTTCTCGTGATTTTAATTGTATGGAAATGATCGGAAACATTATCTCAATGATTTAAAATTTTTAACTGTTGCCATCTTATGTTTGTTAACAAATAAAATATTTGTAATTAATTCAAGCAAGACTTTTAAAATAACTTTCAATTTTCGCTCTTTGCTTTGCTTTTGCAATAATTCAAACATTGGGATGGTTGTCAAGTTTTTGCATGTGTAATTTTGTTTTTGTTGAGAATATTGCTTCCTTGTCAAGCATGGGGAGGGATCAGAAAAAAAAAAGAGAAATATAGAAGAAAGTTTCGTGATGGCCACAACATACTAGTTTGAAAGTGTTGTGAATTTTTTTTAAATCTTTTCCGCCATAATATGCAAAAATGACTAATGAGCAAACCGGGAGAAAAAAAAAATCACTGACCGCTATTTTTTTTTTTTTTTTTCAAATTAATTCGCAGATGTTAAATTAGCAGTTACTATTTATTTTTGACATGTATTAATTTTTTGAAGAGGGGGGGGGGGGACTTTTTTCGGGCACAAAGTTTGTATGCACCAATTAATAAAGTTTAAGATTAAAAAGTGAGTAAACTCTCTCTTCAGTTGACTAAACATCAGTTGACATCAACAAAATGAAAAGTATAATATGAACTCTGATATTTTGACAATAAACCTCCAGATAAATCCACAGCTATCTGGTTTCTATTTGGTACTAAAATCCATGCCACCGGACTAAAATTTAAAAAATATCTCAATGCGGTATAAAGGATTTAACTTTGAAACTGTAATGGATTTCGTTGTCAAAGGAAAGAAATAAGAAATATAATTTAGCACTTTTTAAAGTAAAGTTGAAACCAGTCATTGTGTTGGAGAGATATAATAGAAAATGTTAAGCAACCCAAAATTATAAAACGAGTATTGTGGTATGCAAACGGATAAAAGAATAAAATTAAAAAGGCCTAGAGCTTTGGCATTGTGTTCTAGACCAGCATTTCTAATCTTTTTAAGGCCCCATAAAGTGGATACTATTTTTGCCCAAACTAAAATCTTCTAAGTTCATACGTTTTGCAATATGACAGGCCGATGATCCAATCCCTGTAATTTTTAAAGATTATTAAAATTCCATTTTGCCCGTGTCACGGTAATCAATGAAATCTCGTTTTCTCCGAGTCATTCTCCCTTCTACATATAGCCAGAGCTGCCAACAGATACGAAAATATCGTAGTTTCTACGAACTACAGCCTTGAACTACGAGGCTACGAAATCGTATCCAAAACTTACTTTTTTTCTTTTTACTGTACAAATAAATAAATAAAGCATTACAGATAATATCCATATTAAAATAAATTGCAGTAGACCCTCGTTTTACGCGGGGGTTACGTTCTACGGAAATGCCGCTTAAATTCAGACCTAATACTAGTGTTAAAATAGGGGTTTGGTTCCGTAGATAACAAAATACTTTATTCTAGTACTGATTAATTGTATAATAAGTTTAATGTGTACTTATGTCGACTTTTATGCACAACATGTATAAAGAAAACAAATTAATTTCGTGTTCTGTTTATAAAGAGGAGCTGGCTATGATAGTCTTTCGGCAGTCATTAAGAACTTTTCTCTGTAACTCCTTGCAGAGCATTAACGCATCCATGATCACTTGCGTCATTTCCATGATAGAATCTTCCTTCCTTAACAAATCAGAAAGATCATTTCTATTGTCTAGGAATGACTCGAAATTGTCAATGTGAACGTTCTTGGATGTGCATCACCGACATTGGTATCCTCGTCGCTTTTGGTCTCCTTTGTCACTTCTAAAAAGCTCTTCTTCCAGTGAGTTTTGAACTGTGTGAGTTTAATAACTCTACTTCTGGAAAGAGCTCTGGAACCAATCGCATAAAATATCTCCAGTGGCCCAAGTCGATTATTAGCTCGCCAAAATGCATTTGATTACGATTAATCTGCAATCTTTAGGAGTTTGGATTTTGAAAGAAGGGAAAATTTTATCTGTTTGCATTGCCGCATCCGCGTAAAACCAAAACTCAACCGCGTAAAATAAAATAAAGGCGTCAAATCTTAAACCGCGTATAATCGAAACCGCGTAAAATAAACCAGAGTAAAACGAGGGTCAACTGTAATAACTTCTAATACTTTTTCCTCAATGTACGGAGCATCACGATGTTATTCCGTTTTGATGCTATATTCGTCAAATTCAAAGCATGTGTGGAACTTTAAAATATAGTTTATTATTAGAATGATCACATATAGTGTGTAATCTACACAAAACACCTACTATTAAGTGATAAAACACCAAATTTATCACATTTTTATTTTTGATGAAATTATTGTAACTTTTCCCAGTTTTTATGCGGTAATGGTCAACTTCAAGGCGCGGGCGAACCCTCAAGATAGTTTTTTCTATCGAAATCCTTTTGCATGACTAAATATCTCTACAAAAAGCAACTTTTCTGCACTATTACTTAACGTTTATCAGATTTTGATTTTTTTTTTTCACTCCACCCTATTGTACGTGTTGCATGCGACCGCTCGGTCACATCCGCAAAACGTAATAATCGTTATTTTTCAAGTACGAAATTTTCTTTTAGAAAGTTGATACAGTAGAGCCTCGTTTATCCGGAATAATTGGGACCAAAGGGGATACCAGCTAAACGGAAATCCGGGTAGTATGAGAAAATAAGAAAAACAAATCCTTAAATAAACAGGCTTACCTTTTATTGCAGCGAAAAACAGTGTTTTGTATCAAAATCAAATTGGATTGTTTCTAGGCCCGTCACTTAAGGGGGTGAGGGGAGGGATCATCAATCCCCCCCGACTTTGAAAAGTTAACGCTTTTACTTATAAGTTGGCATGGCTTTTTCTGTTTTTCGACAGAATTTGCATTGCTTGCCTCCCCCACTGAAAGAATTCGAAATGACTGGCCTGATGGTGCCGCACTATCCACACTTATTTATATATTACACAAACAGTTGCTCATTTACAGTTCAGCTGCAGTGGTGTCGGACTGACGCGACCAAGTATGCCATGATGATCAGATTGCTATACTAGTTTATTGCGTGATCTATGCAGGAGTTTCACAGTTAATCAAAAGTGAATGTTCAGCGTCCTTATAGCTTAGCTATCATAACTTAACATTTTTATTTGTGTGAATGTAAAGCTTTTTTAAAGACTCCACAAATTCGATTGCGTTGAAACAGAGATCTGGATAAACAGGGGCTGGACAAACGAGGTTCTACTGTACCTCATATTGTGATATGTAATGTTTCCTCATGTTCGAATCATAATTAAAAGCTAAAGCTTAAAATTCCGAGTATTAGGTGCAAATATATACGTTAAAGTATTTAAAACATTTTAAAACCAATATGGACATTGGAAATATAGTAATATGGAGATTCTGTTTAGCCGACTTATTTCTTCCTTATCGATTTTTGAATTTTCTTCCTTCGTCGTTGGAAAAAAAAAAAAAGTTGGCAGCTCTCTTTCCCGACTTAAGGCTTAGGAAGACTTATCAGTGCTATGAGGTGAGTTGGAAATCCAATTACGTCTCAGCTTCTAGAAGGTAATTTTGCTGGTCATCACGTGGAGGTATTGCGTGATGTTCCATCGGGAAAATTTCAGAAAACTAAAATAGAGTTCATGACTTTGAAAATTGTTAAATCCATTAAATCTTTAAATGCTGTCTGTGCATCACAAAAAACCATGAAGATAGCGGAATGTTTTCTTTTTCGTGTTCCATTTTGTCTTTATTTTAGTAATTCCATAGAATTTGAAATTTTATTTTACTTCTTATTTCATTTATGGGAAACATACAGTGGCTCCCAAAAGTGTTCGTACACCTACGACTTTCAATGAAATAGGACCCTATCCATTGGTTAGATTTAATATTTCCGAATAGGTATTTAATTATAAGATCTATGATCAATTTTCTATAAAACTACATGAAAATTTTTCAAAAAATATTAAAACTAATTTTTTTAAAAACCAAAAAGTGCCGGAAATTTTATCTCACAAAAGTCTTTGTACACTTTAAAAAATGTATATATATTATTGAATAATCTTACTTTATATTAAGTTATGATTTAATAGAATATCATGCTGTATCAACAACACCTTTTAAACGTCTGGGAATAGATTTCATTTTTTTTCCTTTTTGTTGCGTAATTTCTGAGTAAGTGTTCAACCACACTTCGAGTCTTACTGTTTCTAGCTCTATTTTCGTTTCAAAGCCGTGTTTTCGTAATCTAGCCTCCAGATATCTCTAAATATGTTACATTAAGTTCGAATCTGGAGATTGAAGGGGTATTTTCTAAATTTTAGGGCAATTTTTGAGGTACTAGACGCAAACGTTGAAAACCGTGTGCTTCTTATCATTATCTTTATAAAAAATAAAGTTGTTTCCGATAACGAAATTTTTGGTTAAGAGTTTAAAATTGGTTTTTAAAATATTTAAAAGAACAGTATGATTCATTATTTCATCAAAAAATTTCCTTCTACCAAGTCCTAATGCTACTCTGCACCCTCACACAAAAACACCTTCACCGTCCTGATTAACCGATCCAACTAAGTTCTTAAGATTAAGTTCTTAATTTTTTCCTCTATTTACAATTACCCAACAATTTAACCAAAAATGTTAAAGTTATTTTTATCTGTAAGTAAGACGTAATTCCAAAACGTTTTGAGCTTATTTATCATTAATTTTACGACGAAAAGCGTAAGCTTTCTGTTTTTCGTACGGCCAAGAAAATTTCTACGGGAAGAGGTCCCATTTAATCCAGCTAATCAGAGAACTTGGTGAACAATTTTAGGTGAAAATTAAATGTAAAAAATTCCATTTAACTCTGCAGAAACTTTCACAGCACTCAAATGTGTATTTTTCATAAATTTTTTAACTGTAAATCTCGGATCACGCTTTGTCAACTTTGCCGGTTGATCTTTTCTTACCTTGTTTTCGGTCCGATTCTTTTCTTTAAAGCATTTTATCAAGCATTTTACTACAGAATGGAATAAATTAACTAGTTTAGAGACATTTCAAACCAATTTACCTTTACTGTGAGGAAAAAATTCAATTTTCGAATGGTGTTTGTGGTTTTTTACGAATAGCAGCCATTTTAAAGTAATAAGCACAATATTAAGGAAAAAACAAAAAATTAAAGACAAATGACTTTTAAGGGTCAACAGAATGCAAAAATAATAAAAAAATGACATATGATAATTTTAATCATGAATTTATTCGAAAATATATGAGTGTACAATGACTTTTGTGGCGTATCTTCTGTCTCTTCGTTTTCTGACCCATTTGAAACAGAAGATCCGTCAATATTTTGAAAAAACTACATGGTTTTATTTAGAATGACATAGGAATGATGTGAAAAAATATTGGACTTCATATTGGAATTCAGTTTTGCGTTATTTTGGTTTTACTAAAAAATTTCTAAGTGTACGAACACTTTTGGGAGCCACTGTATGCATAAAAGGACGAAAACTAGATCCCATTTGCAGAAAAATTATGTAGAAATCTATATATATATATCAAGGGCGCCCATATAGGGGGGGCAAGGGGGGGGGCTCGAGCCTCCCTTAGAAATTAGAACTTCCTTGCCTTTAGTCCTTTTTTCTTTGCAAAACTGTAAAAACATTTCTTCTACAGCCATTAATGAATAAGTTATTAAAAATGTCAAATTTTAATGACTCGAATCTGTCCTGAAACAGGTTTCCATGAGGAAAATATCTGAGCCCCCCTTACAATTTTGCGTATGGGCGCCCATGATATATATATATTTTAAGAGAAGATCGACAACTGCAACTTTGACTTATTATGAAGTTTAACTGTTTCTTAAAACTCATTTTCCAAAACTAATTGAGCTAAACAAAAAGTTCAAGAAGACATATAATCTATGCAACTTTGACAGTAGATTATATACAATTTCTGATCTTATCTGCATTTTGAAATAATCATTTAAAGATTTTAGTGAAACGAAAATATTGCTTTGAATGCTATTTTTGAATATTATTGTTTCGTGAACAGAAGATAACCAGTACGGGTTTGTATGCGTCATAACTGCTTCCAAACATGGTAATGACAAAAAATTTGGATTTTTCCCTTCTAAATCATAACACTTAAAAATAATCTGTAGATTTTATTCTTTCGTTCTATAATTGATTTGCGAAATAGATTCTTGAAACTGTTGGCAACACAATTTGCGTAAAGGTCTTTGTTGGGACTAATGCCTGTAAATAAATTTTAAAGAACAGAAATAATTTTTATTTTCAATTTTTACAACGTTAAAATGAAAATGACGGTATAAATCTGACTGATTCAAAAATTTGTGAATCCAATAACGACTTGATGGAATTTTTTTAAGCAAAGATTTTGCTCTACCACTAACTGAATCTCATGGAGTGCGATTTCTGATCGTAGTGCAAAAAAATTAAAAAAATTTTATTTCGTTCAACTAAATTACAATTAATTTTCCAACACCGGAGATTTCGCTTATCGTTATTTTTTCTAGTTTTGTGAAATTGTGATACTATTTCTAAAACGTGTAAACTGTCACAGTAGGTAAAGTATATTCCTACAGCTATTCATATTATCTTCGCTATTTACGGTAGCGTAAATAGCGAAGGTACGAATTAAGTTTACGCATCGGTAATTTTGAAGGGGATGGGGAAGGTTTGACCAGGTACACTTGAACTTTTTGGGAGAGAGGGGGGGGGGGGGACTTTCAATTTACCGAATAAAACTCCGAATTTTATGGAATGGTAAAATTCGAGCATGCATACCTACCAACCTACATCTAATAAGACATTATGAATCATGACAAAACTTTTTTTTTCATAGCAATCGTGCAATACTATATCCAAATTAGCCGAATCGTCGGACAAAATTAGCCGAATTAGCAAATTTTTGAGAGGTCACAGTGACTTCACAATGAGGCGCCCATAGGGAAAACAATTCTAAAGCACTAATGTAGTCCTGGATCTGCGTACTCGCAGACCCTGCAGTGCGGGGGGGGGGGGGGCGTTCTTAAGGGACCCAACGGCCCAAGAAATTGAGGGGAAAAAATAGCACTCAGACTTTTTAACGGTGCAAATGTACACTGCTGGCTTTGGGGGGGGGGGAGGCTCTACAGATTTTGTTGCAGAGGAAACCGGAATTTATAGATCCGGACCTTATGACTCTCAACATAGTTATTTGAGTTTTACTTTGATCAACTACTGTGGTCGAAGTAATTTTAACTGTTTGATAAAGTAATTAAAGCTGTCGTATATAACTGTTTGATTGGGTATTCGACGGTTTCAACCATATTACTCATTTTGAGTGTGATGTTTAAAACAAGATGGTTTGACTGTTGTTGATGGATGGATGTACCAGTAGATTAATAACGCGCGTTACGACGAACGTTTCGTCGAAAGTTTCATCGTTGGAAGCGAGTTCGTCCGCAATGCTTTTGATGTGTGCTTTTTTAAGAGTTTTTACATGATTTCATTTTGTTTTGGATTAGTGCTTTCTTTCTTTTCTCAACGCGCGCGAAAAATACCGTAATTGCTCATTGAAATTGAGAAAACTAGCTAAATGACTCATTTGCACAAAATTGCTTTAGTGCTCATGCCACTTCGCTAAAATCGAAAAGCTTTTGGATTAGTTTTCAAATAAACTATCGGAAGAAAAAAAAAGAGAAGGAAATTAAACACAGACGGCCAGCCCTGTTTACCCAAAAAGCTTGGGAAACTTGAGCTTCCCCTCAGAATTTTTAGGAGGCCCAAATATCACTCTAAAACTGTGCTTGATAATTCCAGTTTCTGCTTCTCACTGCATTTTTTTAAACGAAGGAATTAAACAAAAATATAGAATGAGGCCACGAGCTAGATTTTTAAATGTGGGATTTGATTTAACTCTGTTACAATGCACTTTTATGACATTTAATTTCCTTTGTAAAGTGTCAAATATAATTCAACATTGTCTTCCCGTATTCAAGTGCCGTTCAAGTACAACATATGTAAAAGAGAAGTTCTCACGGTCAATAAAGTGAAATTTACTTAAATCAGAATTCTGCTGGGCCACTTAGCACTAGTCGGTATTGTATCAATGTGCATAGAATGCTTAGAAAATTTTCCTCAAACAAAATGTGGGGGGGGGGGGGGCAAAATGAAACCAAGCTTCCCCTAATTTAAAAGTTTAATCGGGCAATGCAGACGGCTATTCGCAAAATTGTCTTTCGGAATTGGCGCCAACATGCTATATTTTATCGACTCTTCCTTTCACTTGTCAGTCTGTTGGACCAGCTGTTTCTGCACAAACACTCCTAAACGGCCACAAATCTCGACTCTCCCAGAAATATTTGAGATCGAATGGATTCCGAGAAGCTGACGTGGAATCCCGTGATTCAGATGGAACGCACTTTTGTACTGCTACGTAAACACTACCTGACATTTTCCCGCTTTCAAGAGGATGCGTTATAGCGTTTTGTGGCTATGCCTAAAACATTTCCTGCTCTGTGCGGTTTCATTTTATTTATTTACTTCAAAGGCTGTCTATACATTGTCATACTTTTTGTTTTCAACAAATTTGATCCCCTCTCCCTTTGTCACATTTTAATATGTATATTGTAATAAAAAAGGCGTAATGTCACACTTCTTGCTACCCCCTTTTTCCCCTAGTCACAAATTGTCCCAATTTCACAACCCTCTCCCCTCCCCAAAGCTTGACATTATTTGAGGCAATGAGAAGCAAAGGGATGTAAGTGAAAAAATTAAATATTTGGAGGTAACCAATACACAAACACACAAAAATGGTAGGTGAATCCCCCTTCTGTTTTGGGACAAGAGATAGTACTAGTAGCCCTGGTAGGATCTACTATACAGCATGATTTCGAAAAACTTTTCAATGAAAGCCTATTTAGGACCTACGTTTTATTCAAAACTTGAAAATGTCCACTTACATCCCTTTGCTTCTCTGCTTTCATCCCTTAGCTTTTGCACTGCCTCATTTGTGGACTAACCCTTTTTTTTTTTTTTTTATCACTAGGGGGATCCGCCCCCTGCTCGTTGATGTTCACCAACCGCCGAAGATTGCTTCGCCATCTTATTCGATTCGCAAAGATATAAATCATCAATTAGAAAGAAAACACCCCTTCCCCGGGTTTCAAAATAACTTGTACCAACTTGCAGAACCGTAAGGGCAAAGGGGCTCCTGAGTATTGCAAAACGGCAGTTTTGTACGTCTAAAAGGTTGCTTTCATATTCGTGGTCTCTAGTAATATATTTTGCTCTTTAGTTTGAGGCTTGAATTGAGTTGAGCCTAAGATTTTCCCTTAAAATCGAAACCCTTAAAATCTGTGAATAAGAAAGAAGCAACAAACGAATCTAAAAAACGTAACTATTGGCAGCGCCAAATAAAACATCAATAATTTGAATGGAGATGAGATTTTTTGAACTTGATTAAAACGACTTGTAACTTTTTTTCCTTTGCAGATAGAAAGTTAGTTTTTCCACCCTAGATCGAGTTAGATCCAGAGTAAAAAAAAAAAAAAAAAGCCGCTCTTTCCATTGGTGTCAAAAAGAAAACTGGGACAATTCCTTCACTTTTTAACCGACTTCAAAAAGGAGGCGGTTATCAATTCATACCGTATGTATGTTTTTTTTTTTTTTGTTTGTCCACTCATAGCGTCTCACCTAGTGAACCGATTTTGATGATTCTTTTTTTAATAGATAGGGGATGGCTCAACTTAGGTCCCATTACTTTGTTTGACCATATTTGTTCTTTAGAAAAAAAGTTATGGGCAAAAAACAGTAAATTTTATGCAATTTCACTATTAAATGATTTTGTAGCGAAGTTCGCACTTTTCATCCGTGGATAACGGTGGCTCAGTGGTAGAATTCTCGCCTCCCACACGAGCGACCCGAGTTCAAATCCAGACTAGGAGAAAGTGAATTTTACTAAAATTTCGTTTCTACTGTTTCCCGTATTTTCTCGAATTTTCTATTAATTTCTGTATCTTTCCTAGTCTGGAAAGTTCCAGCACTTTCTCAAGTTGTATATAAGGAGATGTAACGTTCATTCGTGGTTCTGAATAAAGATCTCGAGTTGAGACTAACGAGTATTCGCTTCATTTGGCTTTCACATTGTCTTCGCTATCTTCATCTACGCGACAATAGGAAACTCATTGTTATAAAAGTTTGGTGCCATATAACAGTAACATTAATAGTAATTGTAATGATAATTTTGAATGAAGGCTTCTCTGAAGCAAGCATCAAATTTCTTCAAGGGATATTTCGATAATGGGGAATCTGGTGCTGTCGTCTCATTTTTGGCGTAAATAATTTTATTTTAGTAACCCTGCTGATTTATAGTAACCCTATGTGAATTATCAAAATCTTCCTTTCTTCAGTGCTATTGCTCCATAGTAGGGGTAAACCTAACCTGGAAGCGAGGTGATGCAGTGATTAGGATCTGCTTAGCCTTCACAATGCTACCATTAGGTTTGACTCAACTACTCTGTAGTATTTTTATCATTATCATCTATGCCGATAACAGATGATCGGGACTAAGTAAGAAAATACAGGATTGCATCATGAGCAACTTAGATGCTGTGGAATGTAAATTAGTTAGGAAAAACGTAATACTTAAATGGTTATAATTAAATTAACTACGCATGATTTCCAGAGAGGAACAAAGATAAGTTTTTAGTGCCAATCGCTTAAAGTTTAACGCGTGTCAATAGTTTTTTTTTTTTTTTTTTTTTTTTTTAGTATGGAGCATTTTTAAGAAAAAAATGTGAAGTTTCGTGATGGTAACTTCTTATTATTTCTGAAATACCTACATTTACACTAAAAAGAATGAAATAAAAAAATTTTGAAAAAAAATAGAACCGACTTCAAAATTGCTCTAAAAAGTGAAAAATAATTTTATTCTTTAAACACCATCGATAATGCTTTTAAACATAATTTTTGAAGTTGGCGCAAAAACGATAGATAAAATCATTCACAGCTATAACTCAAATACAACTATAAATTTAACCAGGACCAGTTTCTTCACTATCACATACATTATGCATTGATGACGGCATATTTGAATAGCGATATAAATGTTTCGTTCGTAACTTTGGATGCTTTTCTGAAAAAAAATATGAACGAAGCATGGTTACACTGGATTTTACGTTTTGTTTTTGCGCCAACTTCAAAAATTATGTTTAAAAGCATTATCGATGGTGTTTAAAGAATAAAATTATTTTTCACTTTTTAGAGCAATTTTGAAGTGGGTTCTATTTTTTTTTCAAAATTTTTTTATTTCTGATAGATTTAATGAAGAAAGTAGTGCTTAAATTTCAGCTAAGCCTAAAAAAAAATAGAGTTGAAAACGCAAATAACTTCCGCCGCAATTAAGTTAGAGCATTGAAACAAATTGCGTTGAACGTGGAAAAATCCATTTTCAACAATATATAACATTAATATGTGCAAGTAGTTTTCACCCCTTTAATAGGCAATTTACGCTAAATTTGAGCTTAAAGAATTAATTACAAAAAAACTAATTCGAATTTTTAAATACAAAACCCAGGTGCCCACCCCTGGGCTCGAAGTAATTTTGTACAAAATTTCAAGACTGTAGGTGCTATGGGGTCTCCTGGACGCAAGCCTGCCACAGACTTACTTTCAGAATTTCTTTGACTGTACTTTTTACTTCCTTTTACAGAAAAGGAAGTATTGTATTCGCGAAAAATATTTCACTCAAAAATCGGCCTTAATTTCCATATTGCTCACCCCCGAATGATTGTTGAGTTTTTTTTTCAACCCGACCAGACGTGGATAAGTGCCCAAGAACGTTTAGACACTCGAATAGAATAGAACTCGGGGATGGTCGAAATATCCATTTAACCATCCCCGAGTTAATTACAACGAGTTTTCTCGTGACGTCTGTATGTGCATGTGTGCGTATACGTATGTAGCATAACTCAAGAATGGTATATCCTACAAAGTTGAAATTTCGTACGTAGACTCCTATAGGGGTCTAGTTGTGCACCTCCCTTTTTTATTGCATTCGGATGTTCCAAAGGGGATCGTTTACACCCTTTTTTTTTGGGGGGGGGGAATCATTGTTAATCATAATGCAAACTCAAGTGGTGTTGTAATTTGGCAAACACTTTGACTTTTGGTCGCCAAATTTTATTGCCAACTTGGCGACAAATTTCTTGAGGGTTTTTTTCTGGTTTAATTTTGGCCACTATTGGCGATATTTAGAAAGTAAATCATTGAATCATATTAAAATTACCAATACTGAAAAAATTAATTTGCATAAAACGTTACGAAAAGCTCACACATCGAACATTTGTGAGTGAAAAAAAAAACTTGGACAATTTATTTTTACTTTTTGTATAATTTTTAAAGTGTTTCTTTGCTTATGCACTATTAGTATTAAATAGATGTAAAAGGAAGTCATGTGATGCACACATCAGCTCGTTTTAATATTAAGAGATAACCAAATAACATAATTTATTAAATACTAAGCACCTTCATAATGCACTCAAAAGGACAAAATAGCTTTTCTGGGTCAGAAAGGACAATTTAAGTATTCCTGTAGATTTCAATTATTCCAACAAAACGACTTCACAAACGAAGCAAAGTGCGGCTCAAGTCATGTACAGAATGTTTTATCATTATCTTGTCTAGCTTTCAATCATAAATTTGAGTGTTAAAACATGCATATTTTTCTTATTGGGAAAGTTTGGTTTGAAATGACTAGAGTGCTTTTCTTCGTTTGTGAAGTCTTTTTCTTGTAATAATTGAAAACTACAGGAATACTTAAATTATCCTTTCTGACCGAGAAAAGTTATTTTGTCCCTTTGAGTGCATTATGAAAGTGCTTAGAATTTAAAAAAAAATCTGTTATTTTCAAGTTTTTTGTTTTCAGACAAAATTTTATTTTAGAATTCAATTTTTCAGGGCAAAGTTGTACCTTAAGATAAAACAAATCATTTAGTGAAATTCCGAAGTCGGTAAGTGGTCCAGTTGCTGAAACATAAGCAAAAGAATGGCTCACAACATACAAGTTACTAGAAATAGAATAATGTTACCATCACTAAATTTCACCTCTTTTCTTCACATAAAGGCTTCATACTAAATGGAAAAAAAAACTATACACGTATCTAAAACTTTTTGGCAATAAAAATTAATCTTTGTTCCCCTTTAGGATTTGTTTGTGTGTTAATTTAATGAGAACCATTTAAATATTAAAGGTTTGCGAAACTAATTCATATTTCACAACATACAAGTTACTCGTGATAAAGATCCTAATATGTCTCTTTACTTAGCCTCATTAACGATTATTGGCATAGATGAGGATAAAAACTCTTAAGAAAGCAACGACTGTGACTGAAGTTCATTTTTGTTCTAGAGAAACCTTGATTCAAAATTTTTATTATGATTACTATTAACATTACTGTTGCAAGGCAACAAAATTTGTAACAATGGGTTTTATATTTAAACATTTAAGGGCAAAGTTATATGAAATTTGCTGTTTTCCATCCTAACCAAAATAGTAATTTTATTTTAGAATTTTAATTTTTCAGCGTTAAGATTAAGCAATCATTTAGTGAAATCCTGAAGTCTATAAGTGGTCTAGTTGCTGAGATATCAGCAAAAGTAGGCCCCAGATTTTTCCGTGTCAATCAGGCCAAGTACAATAAAAGTGCTTAAGAGCCATTATTTTGAAGTTCAGACAAGGTGTGGCAGTGACCATTTTTGATTTTTATAATTTTTTTTATATGTCAAAGTAGGTCATGAGAAGTGTCCCACTGTACCCTCTCTCCCTTATTTCGTTAGTAAAAAAGGCAGATTTTGTTTATTTATTTTATTTATTTATTTATTTATGTTTTTTTGCTTAAATTTGACCAGTTATTCCTGTTTTCTCTAAAATGAGCGTCATTACCCTGTTTTCTCTTTTTCATGCTCATATCATTCGGTAAAATTTAGTTTATTCCGTTAATTGGGAACTTCCCATACCAAAATTTTAAGTTCGGAGTACAACTGCTTATGTAGTTCTAGCTTCTAGAATAGTGAAAGGTGTTACCTTTTATTCGTTTCTGTTTTCGAAGCTATAGCATTGATAAAATCGAAATGGCACGCGTCAAGAGATTAGGCATAAACGTGATTCACTCACACATCGAATCTAAGAAGAGATCTTGTATTTAACTAAGCCATTATCTGACAGTTTTGCTTGACACAGTTCGCATAAATTCATAGCTAAAACAATCGACTGTACCTTTTTGTGTCGTCTTTTTTCGTTCTTACTTTTATTATCTCTTATGCTGTTTAGACGATACGGAATCAATTTTCCTTTTTCAAGATTTCTAATTTTCTAGCTTATTTCAAATTACAATAGCAATACAGTGGAATTCGCTTTATTGGACCACCGGTTAATCAGACCAGCCACTTATTCGGACCAAATTCTAAGGTGGGAAACCAGTATAGGAGGCAAAAAATTTTAGTGCTTTTCGTGTTTTTTTTCATAGGAAAGAAATAATCAGAATTTCTTTAAACTTGGAGGATATTTTATTCATCTTTTGAAGTACATCTTGTAATTTTTTGAAGTCATTTCCACCAGAATTAGTGGAGTTAGAAGCTGCTGTCCATGGACGGTCGCCACCGGAGCTTGATGCTGGTGGGCATTACCGAAGCCACAATTTTTGCCTGTGATCATTACAATTTTTCTTTCTCTTAAATAACATTTTTCCTTAGAATATGAACCTAACTGTGATCAGAAAATTTGAAAATTGCACGTTTTTGAAGTGTTTGATTACAATGTTATGTTTTTCTTCCATTTTTTCGTATTTGTTGCATTAAAAACAATATTTTTTATTAATAATATCATCAGAATTGGGTTCATACAGAGTATAATTGAATAAAGAATATTCACACAAATTTTCAGAACGATTGGTCAAAAACTCTTTGAGCTAAAATCAGGGTTGGCAAGTTTCTGAGGAGGCAGTTAAAACCACTGGTAGAAACCACTTTCTGCCACATTTGTGACAGAAACTGGCAAAAACTCACAAAATGTCAAAAAATTAATTGTTGACATACAATAGAAAATGCATGGAAAAAAAATGTTTACCAAAGCACACTTTAATTACAATATTATCACAATTAAAAATAATTGCTACATTGTTTGAATCCTGCAGTGGTCTCTTAGAAAAGGTGATTTCTAAAATCTAAGCAGTTTCTCAATTTAATATGCATAAGTGAGAAATTTTAGAATATTCTTGCAACAGAAGAGCTAGTAGGCAATGCATCAAGGAACAAGCAGTGTTCGTGAAACTTTCATCTATTGTATATTTTTTTAAACTGGTTCACCATGTAGTAACTGGAGTAGTGGTAAAAATTTGACTGAAAAAATAAGTTTCTAGAAAAGGGGTCAATTTGTTTTGCAAAGCTGTGAAATAGGTACAAAATTTACGTTAACATTGGCAAGTAAAATTCTGGCACTTTCTTCTTGAAGCACACGATAATTTCAATCGCAAGCAATTTAGATGAAGCATAAAAGCTAGCAAATTACAATCAGTAATGCCTATTTAATTCTGCATGTCACTCCTCTTTAATAAACACCCGTATTATTTTTTGTCCTCTGTTAGATTAATCCAAATATTACGAACCGAACATCTGCAATTGAAAAGTTCCCTTTCTGAACTAAATTAGGGGCACTAGCATGGGATTTTATTTATTTTTTAATGAGATGAAATGAAGTTTAATTTTTTAGTTTACTTAAACGAATATGATTCAGTAATTACTTAAAATATTAAAGACATTGTTAAGTTTTTGCTAATTTCTGCCGGTTTTTATCGGTAAATTTCTGCCACTGGCACGGCAAAAACTAGTTTCTGCCGCTAGAAAGTCAACCCTGGTAGAATGCACACCAGTTGAAAAAAAATTGTTTCGAGAAAAACGCGTTTGAAAAAAAATGTGAACGTTTTCGAATCTCTACAGTCACTTTAAGTGCTCATAGCATCGGAACTAACCGGAATTTTTCATTTAAGTTTTGGCAACATATCCTTGAATAGTTTTACTAATATTTTATGACATAAAAAAAGTGGATTTTTTGACCGACATAAACTGGTTTCCCTTCTTAAAGAACTAAAATCCCATTACACAAGGATAGTATTATTCACTTATTGGGACCAAAAATACATTTTATCGAACCAAGGAGCTTGAGAACAAACTGGGAAAAAATAAACATCGCCCGCTTAAAAAGAGGTTCAAGTGGGTCAGTGAACTTAATAGTTAGTGCAATAAACATTAATAATGGTTCCTTGTAGCTTTCAATAAAACCCAGCAATTGTAAATATTACTGGGTTTAGAAGAAAAAAAATGGTAACGAAACTCCCATTTCATGTCGGCACTGTTCCATCAGAAATCCAAATTTCAGTGAGATTTCAAAATTTCGTCAATTTAGTTAGCACGTTCAATAAAATGTAAATTTTATCAAAAAAAAAAAAATTTTTCGTTTTAAAATACGTAATTTTCATTTCATTGGAAAATTTTTAATGACCGATCCCTTTTTTCGCTCTCAAATTTTTATTTAATTCTGCTTGTTATTTAATTCTGGATCACGCACTTCCTCTTTCTTCAATGAATTCGGCAATCCTAATGGACAATGAAGAAGTATTTGTGGATTACTACAACACAAATGATGTTTAAGAGGGCGGGGGGTCGTGAAATTGTGACTTTGTGACAAGGGGGAAGGAAAGTAAAAAGTGTGACATCAAGCATTTTTTAATACTAATGTGTTTATAAGAATTACTTTATGAAAAGTACATTGTGACAAATGCGGAGGGGGTCAAAAATGTTGGGAAAAAGTATAACATCATTTATGGACAGCTACTTACCAAGAAATCGGACGAAGATTTGCAGAACTACGTATATGTAGTATGAATTGGCTTCATACCCATGGCATTATTTAACGAAAGTGAACTGAGGACGTGCAGAAAGCCAGCATTTCCTCAGTTAGAAATTTGTTAGGAGTAATTAAGAAGTAAACTAATAAACGTACTGAAAGTCCCCGACCCTGGGGGGGGGGGAGTTAAAGGTGGGAAGGGGGGATCAAATTGTGTAGTTTTTGATTATATCTCAGAAACGGCAGGAAAAATGTGTTCCGAATAAAAGTGAAAGTTAACTAAATTTATTGTGAAATTGTTTTCATACATATCACATTTCCAGTGGTTTTTTAGGTATGCGTTCTTGTAAACCAATACTTTTCAAAAAAAAAAAAAAAATATCTCCTTCTTTCTGTCTCAGAGTGTCTGTGCCAAATAGGCGCTCAAGGAATCTTGTGCAGCAATCATGTGACAAGGACCCTGACGGTTTTCTGTGTCTTGAAAATCCACCGGCTGAACACTTGAACTGCAGATTCAAACTTAATACCTATGAAATACGAAGCCTATGCCCAATCACCGCGACACCCAGCTGACAAGCTATCAAAAGCTATGAAGTTCTAGCATGACTCAATTTTGTTATTCTTATTAAAATGAATATGTGACGCTATATCATGATAATGAAAATTTTAACTATAGGAATAAAGTAAACGTAATTGACCGGCAGCACCTTTTTTTTGTAATTTTAGTTTTTACTACATTATAACTAAATATATTTTGAAAGTGTTTATATGGAACTAGCAAAAATACCCGGCGTTGCCCGGGTCAGTAATAGTTATGAGAAACAATCGTTACTTGCCTGTAACGATTGTTTCTCATAACTATTACTGTTTTCTGTTTTAAGCGAAAGAATTCAAAACAAACCTTTTTGACGTGATTAAAAATCGAGCTTCTTCCTTACTCATAAAACTAAAATAGCAATAAGTATAAAGAACAAAATAGTATTCATTTAGAAACGAAAGCACGACATTTAAGCGTATACAAATTTGAAGAATTTCCGAAATATGAAATTAAACTTTACATGTTTAAAAATATTTATCTGTTGGTACTTTTTTTTTTTTTTTGCATCTAAAACTTTCTCTGTATGGCTATTGATGTACGAACTGTTTTAAAAATTTTTTTGGGAAATTTCAATTATTGTGGGCACTTAGTGCGGTTTAAAATGTTACCAAATTTGCGAGAATCATTTTGGGATACCTTCGATAATACTCCCCCTCTTACTAATTTTTATTATAGAAATGTTGTCGCCAGATGCTGAGATACTTTTGGTCAAAATAAAATGGCGCTAAACGGTTTCATCCGAAATGTTTCCAAAATCAGTAGTAAAATTTGGCGATTGTTTGAAATTGTGCAAAAATAAAAATTTATGGAAGCTTTTTTGCTCTTTATGGATTTGCCTTATTTAGTTGGTGGACTATTTTACACAGTAAAAAAAGTTTTTTTCAAAGATTCTTTGATTGGCGATATTTTGTTTACATGGTGTAAGCTGAGAAACATTGTTACGTAGCCTTTGGCTTCAAAAACAGCGACAGTTGAAAAAACTACCAAATGCATCAGCTACTGAATCTTTCTGCAAAAATTTTGGCGATATTTCTGCTGATTGATTGGATAGTGAGTGAGTGTCCAATCCGCATAAATAATACTAAAAAAACCGTTAATTACATTTAAGTTCCATTTAAATGGAAAATGATCAGCCAAATCCATTTATTTTTAGCCAATCTTGTGGAAAAACGTTACTTTAAGATTTGACTTGAGAAAAGCCTCAAAAAGTCAGACGAAACACAAAAATATTCAACAATACAACAATTCTAGCTATCGACTGGGAGTTGAGATGATACACTAAATAATGAATTGGATTGATGAAAGCCTTCGAACAGGGAACAAAAAAGCTCATAACTCGTTTTTTATACAACTTAGAGACTTCGAACAAATGCTATCTTCAGCAGAAAAATTAGCGCTTTCTATAGACACATAATGTTAATATGTACACGTTTTTTTTCTACTCCCATATTGGGGCATTTGTAAGAATTTTGGGACTAAAATTGGAATAAAAAAGGAACTATCAATCGGGGTTTTTTTTCGAACTGGTCTATAAACCTTCCCACTACCGAAATGAACAAACGGTGAAAGTTTCAGCCAAATCTGCCGGGTAGTTTCTGAGATCTTAGGGATCAAATTTACCAACATCCATTTTTCCATTTTTATATATACATAGATATGGACTGACAGTAATTAGAAAACGAAAATATATTCATGTTTGTGAAAATTGCAACACCAAGAACGAATTATGCAAATTAACTGAAATTCACAGGAAATGTATAGCAGGATAAGGTATAGAGACGTCGCGCATGCGTGGACCGAGTTACGCCCTCTGAACTGCGGCGTAGATTCTGTATATAAAGGGCTGTAAAGGTTTTCTGGAATCATTGTATGATTATGTGCCGATGATAGATGTTTCTCTAGTACTCAACATGCCTCGTCCAAAACGCAGAGCGTCATACGAACGAGTAACGGAGTTCGAATGGGGCTGCATGGTCTGAATGCCTGAGGGTGAACTTACGTATAGCGAAATCAGTGCCCACACGTGGCGTAATGCCTCCACTGTGATGCATATTTGTAAAAGATGGACAGAGGACGATGAAATTAGCCGAAGGATTCGCGCTAGCTTACGCAGCCGAACGACGCCACTAGATTATCTACACCTCTCCCGCCTAGCTGTGATGGATCGTATAGCGTTCTCTCGTGCGCTAGAACAACGTTGTAGTATGGCTACAGGTGCTGCATCCACAGTTCGTGAACGTCTACTGCGCCAGGACCTGCATGCAATAATTCCCCTATACATGATTCCATTTACCCTCAACCGTTGTCACTTTCGGCTTCAGTCTGCCCACCAACACATCCAATGGCGTGAGAACTAGCAACAGTTCGTCTTCTCGGATGAGTCCAGGTTTAATTTGCATTATAACGATGGACGTGTACGCGTCAGACGTTACACATGGGATCGTCACCACCCAGAGTGTGTAATCCGACATCATACCGGCATAACTCCAGGCGTCATGGTCTGGAGCGCTATTGAAAATCAAGGGGGCAGTCCCATCTAGTCCGAGTTACGGGTAACCTCAATAGCAAGCGCTACTTTGGGGACGCTGTGACGCCGGAGGTACTACCCTTTCTTCAGAGCATTCCTGGTGCAGTGTTTCAGCAGGATGATGCACGTCCACATGTTGCACGTAACGTACAAATGTTCTTCGGTGCACGACAGGTTACGCTTCTTCCTTGGCCTGTCCGTTCTCCGTATATGACGCCCGCCAAGCATGTCTCGGATTGCGTTAGTCGGAGACTCGACCATTTGTCTTGTCCGGTAGTTGGTACGGATGAACTTTGTCTGCAGATTGAAGCCATATGGGATACTGTTCCCAATCGTGACACTCAGCACCTCTATGAGTCGATGCCAAAACGTGTACAAGCTCTCATAGCTGGGTGGGGTAGCTACATACGTTATTAATTTACGCCCGTTATTTTCATTTCATTGATCTGTAATTTTGATCGCTTATTTGTAGCACTATGAGTAATATGTGCAATAAATTTTATTCCTTTCCAATGAGTCTTTCATGTTGTTGCAATTTTCACAAACATGAGTGTATCATCTTAAGGTGACATCTTGGTTTTATTCTGAGGTGGAAGAGTCATGTCACTAGCAGTGGAAAAGTTATTCTAAGAATTTGTTAATGTATTGATGTCATCGTCGTCCCCATCGTCCTGGATAAATATTTTGATTCCATTGTTGCACCTGCCCTTGCAGTGCAAGCAAGCGACAGAGTAGTTTTACGATGATTTTCTTCGAGTGACCTTCCGGTCACTTGTAGAAAAGCAGTCGGTCAAAATCATCTTCAAGATTCTGTCAGGAGTAACCTCCGATTCCGAGAGTTTCGGCACGAATTGGTCATTCCTCCTTTCCTAAATCCCCAATCTAGTACTTAATCATTAAGTTCCTAGCTACAGGTGTACTTGGTGGTACGGCAGAGTTAGAGATCAGTCTTGATGTCTGCAGTTACTTCGATAAATGATCTGTAACGGAACTCGTTGTGGGACTTATCTGTGGCTATTGCGCCAAACTATGAGCTATACATATGAACCTAGCAGCTTCAATAGATTCAGGGGAAGAAGAACTGTTGACTATACCTTAGATACGTTTTTATGATTTTAGATTTCTGGTACAGACAGCAGAATGTTGGATCAGTTGGGGATTTGGATATCAAGAGGACAACCGGGAGGACTTCCTCTCAAATGATAGCTACCGAAGAATTTTGCCATCTGAAGATAACCATCTTCGCAATATCAACATCACCTAAAACACGGAGCGTATTTGTCTCGTTTTTCAATAGCTCCATCATTGGTGGATTTGTCAGCTGACTGTTATTATGAAGGTTGGACAGAAACCTTCTTAGTCATCGTTTCAATTTTTTAACTGGCACTGATGTGTGATGTCCATACTCTTTTTGTCTAACAGTTTTATAGACTAGGTATCCTCAGTAACAACAAATTCAAATTAAATTAAATCAATGTCGTTATCAATTTCCTTAAACAGTATGTATAGTGCTGACAATCTCCACGTCCTCAGTCATTACCGTCGCAACAGAGACAGTGTGTTTCGACGGCTATGCCTCAGTCCATCAATGCATACTGCATACACGTAATTTTGCAAATCTTCATCCGATTCCTTGGTAAAGGGCTGTCCATAATGTCACACTTTTTTTTCAACATTTTTAACCCCTCCCCCTTCTTGTCACAAAGTTCGCTTTACAAGCTACTTTTCATGAACATATTCTTATTAAAAAATGCTTGATGTCACACTCCTTACTCTTTCCTTCCCCCTTGTCACAAAGTCACGATTTCACGACCTCCCCCCCCCTTAAACATAATTTGCGTTGTAGTAATCCAAAAATACTTCTTCATTGTCCATCTGGATTTTTGAATTCATTGAAGAAAGAAGAAGTGCGCTATCCTTTCGAATCAGTTCAAAATTTGTGAATGGCAAGTTTTCTATTTTTTGCCATGAAAGTGCGTGTTTGAAATTCTAACTTTTGATTGGTTGAATAAAATATAACAAAATAGCTAATCAAGTTGAAGGAAATTTAAAGCTCTACAACTTTGTTATTGACAATTTTCATGAATACTGTTCCTAGGAGCAAATACAAAAGTGACGACCAGTAGCAGGCTCTGGGCCCAGCTAGATTGGTTCCTAGTCAATTTACAATCCCCAGTGACGATCAATAGCCCTCTTAAAAACTATCTACTTCCTTGCTCATTACCACCTCTTCCGGTAAGCTGTTCCGAGGTTCCACTACGCTGCTAAAATAATAATTTTTCCTAACATCCATGTTAGCCTGAGATTTAAATAGCTTAAAACAATGACCCCTTGTCCTGTTTTCAGCGCTAAACTTCAGCCCCATAACATCATTCATTTTAATAAATTTAAACAACTGAATCATGTCCCCTCGGTTTCTTCTTTGCTCAAGACAGTACATTTTTAGCCTTCTAAGCCTGGAATCATAGTCTAAGTGAGAAAATCCATTTATTAGCCTTGTAGCCCGCCTTTGAACCCTTTCCAATACATTTATATCTTTCTCAAGAAAAGGAGACCAAAACTGAACAGCATACACCAAATGAGGTCTTACCAAACTTGCAAGGGTAAAGGAACTTCTTTAGATTTGTTTGAAATAGAGCTATTGATAAACCCAAGCATCTTATTGGCTTTGTTACTAGCAATGCTGCACTGTTGGCTAAACTTTATATCCTGACTTATTAACAACCCCAGATAAGTAACTTTGCCTGACTAATGACTGAACCTTGCAAATAATAACTTGTAAACTTATTTCCATGCCCTAAATGTAGCACTTGACGTTTTCCGACATTAACAGCCATACCCCATTTATCAGCCCACTCCGTAATATGATCTAGATCCTCTTGCAGCTGATTTGCTTGTTCTTCATTTTCTACAGTCCCCATGACTTTGACATCATCAGCAAAGCAATTCATGTTCCCAGAAACATTTTTGTGAATATCGTTCATTAAAACAATGAACAAAACAGGCCCTAACACTGATCCTTGAGGAACCCCGCTTAAAACCTCACTCCAATTAGAATAATTTCCCCTTACAACTACTCTTTGTATCCTTCCGGTCAGCCAGTTTTTTACCCAAATGAAAGTTTTCCCTCCTATTCCTATATCAGCTAATTTGCTAAGTAGAGCAACATGTAGTACCTTATCGAAAGCTTTTTGAAAATCAAAGTAAACAACATCTACAGGCTTCTTATAGTCCAACGCCATGTTAACTTTGTCATAGAAATTTAATAAATTAGTTGCACAAGATTTTTACCTTTCCTGAAACTGTTCTGAAAACTAGTCAATAGATTATTTGTCTCTAGAAAATTTACTATCTAATTTTTATCAATGTTTCAAAAATTTTGCAAACCACCGAAGTTAGACTCACAGGTCTATAATTTCTCGCACTCCCTTTAGACCCTTTCTTGAAGAGCGGTGTAATGTTAGCCAGCTTCCAGTCCTGTGGCACTGTCCTCGAGTTATAAGAAGAATTGAAAATATTTACGATTACATCTGCTAATTTCTCCGCACATTGAACTAAAATTTTTGGATAAATATTATCTGGTCCCGGAGCTTTAGTCTCTTTAATTTTTTCAAATGAAGTAAAACGTCATCCCTGGAAAATACAAAGTTCTCAAGCTGTTCTATAGCTTGTGTCCTGTTGGGTATACGCCCAAAATGTCGCGGCCAAAATGTCTCGGGACAAAATGTCGCGGCCAAAATGTCGCCGGCCCAAAATGTCGCCGTCCCAAAATGTCGCCGGTCCAAAATGTCGCCGGCCTGAAATTCGCTAGTTCAATTTGTACGAAAAATTTAAATGTACGTAGATGCTTTCCAGCATAAAAGTTGCGAAAGAATATTAATTGCCTTTCAAAGTAAGTTCCTTCAAAAATTCCAAACGTTTTCTCTTGTCTTAATTCGTAAACATCAGATTAATTCCAGAAAATTAATAGTTTTCAGAAAAACATACGTTTTTCTGTATACTATTACAAACGTAAACATGTTAATGGCTGCTGCAACGGAATTCTCCTTCTCGTTTAATCTGATTAATAATAATACTCAAGATGTAACATTAAGGATCAAGATGTAACGCAAGGATTCAGACAAAAAATTGGTATGGAAATAAAACTAAACTGTTCTAAACGCGAATGAAAGAATAGTGAGGCGCAATTTGAATATGGCAAGAGAATAGGCGGTTTGTATTTTTTGGCGTAATGAAGTAAAAACAAATAACTCCTTCACTCTAGCATATTGTTACAAATTCTGTAAATAGTAATTATTGTAGTGACGTAACCTGTAAATAGTTTCCCGTAATGAATATACAACCCCTTTTCATTCCGCTAAAGTATACGACCCCCTATTTCCTTTTCTTTTCATTGATAAAATTAGATAACGGTCTACGCATTTCTGGAAGCAGAAAGAATGTTGTGGAAAATTCTTCGATGTTTATAAAAGCGTCCTGCGTGATAAACAGTGGAGTTTCGATTGAGATTTCGAACAGTGAGCGTATTTGCTCTGTTTATTGCGAGGCATTTCGCTGTGTTGTTTTCGTATTTGGAAGTAAATACGTGTGTAAACGTTGAGTTTACGGTGTTGTGTGATAATTGCTTAATTGCTGATGAAAAATTTAGCAGTTGTTGACGATCTTTCCTGTACATAGTGTAAATAAATTTCCTGTGTTTTTATCAAGAACTGTGTCTTCATTTCAAGAAAGTGGAAGTCGCATCGAATCCTTACAATTTGGCGCCCAACGTGGGGCTTCTTCTGGACTTTCTTGGAGTAAGTGTGACTTTGGACATTTTTTTCATAAAGACTTTTTGAATTTGGACTTTATTTTTATGGTGATTACTCGCGCAATGGATGAACAATTAAAACAACTTCTTGACGCAATCAACTCTGTAAAAAATGATATGGCGACTAACCAAAAACAATTAAAAAATGAATTGGCGACTAACCAAGAACAGTTAAATGGTGATTTAACTGCTAAAATTACTACAAGTCAAAATGAAATAAAAAGTGACCTAACGTCGATGAAAACCATGATGGAGAATCAACTAACCGCCATGGGAGATAAAGTTGATGCTCTGGAAGAAAAATTTGATACTGTGGAAGAGCGTATCGCCAATGTGGAAAATAAGTTAGAAGAAGAAGAAGACAAGAAATTTACCTCATTTAAGGAAGAAATAATTAAAGACATGGAAAGGAGATTGGCGACCGCGGAAAGCAGCTCTGTACAGTTTTGCGCTCCCACATCTGTTGCTCGACCGTCCATTAAACTGGCCACATTTGATGGGAAAAGTTCGTGGCAGGTGTACAAGACCCAATTCATGATAATGGCGGAAGCGAACGGATGGGACTCTGCTACCAAGGCCTGCCATCTTGCAGCATCCCTGAGTGGTGACGCAGCGGACATTCTTCAGACCCTTTCGGACAGCCAGCGCCTGGATTTCGCCTCCCTCACATCTGCGTTGGAGCTTCGCTTCGGTGAGAAGTGCCAGAAAGATTTCAGCCGACTCCAGTTGAAGTCCCGTTTCCAGAAAACCGGGGAAACCCTGCAAGAGCTAGCGGCGGACGTCGAGAGACTGTCTCATCTTGCTTTTTGCGACTGTCCTGCGGATGTTCGAGACAACCTGGCACTCAACTACTACATCAACGGGGTTCGAGATCCGGAAATCCGGAAAGCTCTACGGATGGCGGATGTCAAAGACCTGAGTTCTGCTGTTGTGTATGCGATGAAGTTGGAGGCCGCCCAGCAAGCAACCCGCAAGGATCGCCATTCAATCCGCGGCGTGAAAACTGATAAGTCTGATCCGGTTTCGTCACGCTTTGCTGAACTGGAAAAGCAAATAAAAGAAATTGCAGGAATCCTCAAAAGGACTTCGGCTCCCAAGTTCCAAAATGGACAATCACTTAAGTGCTGGAAATGTGGCGGCGATGGTCACTTACGAAGAAACTGTGAAGCTCGCCAAGAAACCAGAGGGAAGAGCACCTCTTCCTCGCAGGTCCAGGAAAACTAAGCCATGGCAATCTCGCGGGGCGGAGGTCGCCAAATCGGAATGAGCCCTATCTTAAAGTTTTCCAGATTTCATCGAGTGGCGGCAGTAATGGACTGTTTGTTTACGCATACGTAAACGGGTGTCCCTGCGAACTGATTATTGACACTGGAGCCAATGTTACAATCATAAGAACAGATGTGGCTCGTCAATTTGGACTCAACATTCTATGGACGCCGCCCTGCGTTACCCTCCAAACTGTGACAGGTGACAAGATCGAGATTGAAGGTAAAGTAAACTTAGAAATTGTGTTTGGAAATGCCACTTACCATCATACGGCATTCGTTGCTGCTATCACGGACCCCTTCATTCTCGGATTGGACTTTTTAAAGAAGTACGACTTCACCCTCGACTTCAAGACTAATGAGCTGCACTCGATGAGAGAAGACATAGCCATCTTCAACGCTGAAAATGATGTAAAATCCGCTCATCAAATAATAGCCCAAACAGATTTATCGATTCCCTCAAGGTCAGAATCTTTAATACCTGGCTCCATTGAAGAAAGCAATAGTTTTCGATTTGGACTCATTGAATACCCTAACCTAAGCAATAACCTAAAAGGAGTGCTGGTAGCATCTACGCTTGTGGACCTTTCTAAGGATGTAATTCCTGTGAGAGTCGCCAACGTGAGTGAAAGGCCAAGGAATGTCCGGAAAGGTGAAGTGTTAGCAACCTGTGTTCCAGTAAACAGCATCATTAGAAGAATCAATTCTCCCGAGACTGTGTCTTCCGAGTCCTTGACATCGAAGTTAGTTGGGAGTGCGCCATTATCGAAAGATCAAAGAACTGCTGCGGAACAATTAGTGAACGACTTCAAGCATCTGTTTTCATCTACATCGGAGGATGTTGGCCGTACGAATTTAACGCAGCATAGGATTTACACTGGAGAACACCCCCCTATTAAACAGCAACCAAGACGATTACCGTTCGCCAAGAAGGAAGAGGTTGAAACTCTCCTGAAGGAGATAAAGGAGAACGATGTAATCGAACCCTCATCCAGTCCTTGGGCGTCTCCCATCGTCTTGGTCCGAAAGAAAGATGGCTCCACCAGATTTTGTGTCGATTACCGACGGCTGAATGAAATCACCAAGAAAGACAGTTACCCTCTTCCACGGACAGACGACACCTTGGACACTCTTTCCGGACACAAGTGGTTTTCGACCCTGGACTTGAAGAGCGGCTACTGGCAGGTTGAGATACACCCTGATGACCGAGAGAAGACAGCGTTTACAACTGGACAAGGCTTATGGCAGTTTAAAGTGATGCCCTTCGGTCTCTGCAATGCACTAGCTACGTTCGAGCGTCTTATGGAGACAGTGTTAAGAGGACTTTCCTACGAATCCTGTCTGGTCTACTTAGACGATATCATCATCGTGGGACGCAGTTTCGAAGAACATCTGGCAAATCTTAGAAAGGTGCTGCAGAAGCTTAAGGAAGCCAATCTGAAGTTAAGCCCGTCCAAATGTAATTTGTTCCGCCCGGGAAGTGAACTACCTTGATCACATCATCTCTTCTGAAGATGTACAAACCGATCCAGAAAAGGTATCTGCGGTCAAGAGTTGGAGTCGTCCCGAAAACATCCATCAGCTGCGAAGTTTCCTGGGGCTCTGCACGTACTACAGGAAGTTTGTGAAGGGTTTTTCCAACATTGCACGACCTTTGCATAAGCTGACGGAAAGCAAGCAAAAGTTTGAATGGTCCAAAGAATGCGAAGATGCATTTCTACGACTGAAGGAGGCTTTAACATCAACGCCGATTCTCTCATATCCTCAGCCTGGAAAATCCTTCATCCTAGACACTGATGCGAGCCACGAAGGCATTGGAGCTGCTTTATCCCAAGAAATTGACGGCAATGAACATGTCATCGCTTACTGGAGCAAATGCTTATCAAAGTCGGAGCGAAATTACCGCGTCACCAGAAAGGAGTTACTGGCCATAGTGAAAGCTGTAGAACACTTCCATCATTACCTCTACGGCCGAAAATTTCTGCTTCGGACAGATCATGCCTCGTTAACTTGGCTTTTGAACTTCAAGAATCCAGAAGGCCAGATAGCCAGGTGGATACAGCGGCTCCAGGAATATGACATGGAGATCAAGCACCGAAAAGGGTTGTCTCACGGTAATGCAGACGCTTTATCAAGGAGACCCTGTCCTGAGAACTGCAATTATTGTTCCCGAATCGAGAAACAGTATGGAACGACTAGCCCTACTGCCTATCAGGTGACAGTGACTCCAACATCATCAGAACCTGATCCATGGAATGACGACCAAGTTCGGAAAGATCAACTTGAAGACCTCGACATAAAACCAATTTTGGAGTTCATGGAGAGTGACAGTCGATGACCTAGCTGGCAGGACGTTTCCATCTTCAGTTCTGCAACAAAAAGATACTGGACTTTATGGAACTCGCTCCATTTACGGAACGGCGTGCTACACCGAAAATGGGAATCTGACGACGGCAAAACATCTAGGTAGCAGTTACTACTCCCCCGATCAAGGATTTCAGATGTTCTGAAAGAAATACATAGTAGTGCGACTGGAGGACATTTTGGTGTCTTGAAAACCCTTAATAAAGTTCGGGAGCGCTTCTTCTGGAGCAAGGCGAAGGATGACGTGGAGAAGTGGTACCATTCTTGTGACACCTGTGCTGCTCGTAAAGGACCGAAGAAGAGAAGCAGAGGGAAGCTACATCTGTACAACGTTGGAGCTCCTTTCGAACGAATTGGGATCGACATCCTCGGTCCTCTACCAAGAACTGCTGATGGGAACAAATACATTCTTGTTTCCATCGACTACTTCACCAAATGGCCGGAAGCATATCCCATTCCAGATCAAGAGGCTACCACCGTAGCAGAGACTCTAGTCCAACATTGGATCTCGAGATATGGAACACCTTTGCAAATTCATTCCGATCAAGGGAGGAATTTCATCTCTGCTGTGTTTAAGGGCCTATGTCACATTTTCGGTATTGAGAAAACTAGGACAACACCACTACACCCACAATCGGACGGCATGGTGGAGAGATTTAACTGCACAATCCTGAATAATCTCTTGCTTATGGTATCCAGAAATCAACAGGATTGGGACAAGAAGCTACCTTTGTTCCTGCTGGCCTACCGCAGTGCTGTCCACGAGACTACCGGATATGCCCCATCTCAGATGCTCTTCGGACGAGAGCTTCGGCTACCTTGTGATCTCGTCTTCGGTCGTCCTCCGGATGCGCCTGCATCGCCTGAGGAGTACATCCAGGATCTCCAGGCCCGGTTGGAAGACGTTCATAACTTCGCACGAGAGCGAATTAACATCGCGGCGGAGAAGATGAAGACCCGATACGACACAAGGTCTACTGGACATGAATTCAACGAAGGCGACAAGGTTTGGTTATGGAATCCCATCTGACGGAAAGGTCTTTCACCCAAGTTGCAGTCGCATTGGGATGGACCCTACAAAGTCCTTAACCGACTGAATGACGTCGTAGTGAGGATCCAAAAATCACCTAATGCAAAACCTAGGGTGGTACATTATGATCGGTTAGCCCCATACTATGGCCATAGTTCATGAGTATTACGTAAACAACCATGGTTGATAACATAAAAGTTGTAGATAATTTTTGCTTATAATGTTTCGTGATATTTCTTGTCATTAAATGTGTTTCCTATGCATTATTGGTTATTATTTAATGTTTGTATTTGTGAACTTGTGATAGAAGTTTGACACCCTTTCTGGGGATTGTACTGCCCGGGACGTGCAGTCCTTAGGAAGGGGGCAATGTTACAAATTCTGTAAATAGTAGTCATTGTAGTAACGTAACCTGTAAATAGTTTCCCTTAATGAATATACAGCCCCCTTTACATTCGGCCGAAATATACGACCTCCCTATTCTTTTTATCTTATTTCATTCACTGATTTTATCAATGAAAGTGTAGAACCGTGTAGCAATTTCTGGAATCTTTGAGAGCTCTCTTTTCGGTGTGTATATAAACCGTTACGCTGGATAAAAAGTTTAGTTTCGATTGAGAATTTGTACTGAGAGTGTATTAGCTCTGTTTATTGCGAGGCATTTCGCTGTGTTGTTTTCGTATTTGGAAGTAAATACGTGTGTAAACGTTGAGTTTACGGTGTTGAGTGATATTGGTTTAATTGCTGATGATTAATTTAGCAGTTGTTGACGCTCTTTCCTGTACATAGTGTAAATAAATTTCCTGTGTTTTTAATCAAGAACTGTGTCATCCTTTCGAGAAAGTTGGAAGCCGCAGCGGATCCGTTACAATAGTTTGCGGAATTGGAGTAGCATATATTAGGATTTCCTGCTCTCTGCTAAACATCGATTGTCGTAGAAAACCGAAAATAAACTTGCATATCTGAACTTGTACGATTTTGGCAAATTATTTTAAGGAAAAATTTTTTAATGTGCAGATAATTTCAATATGGGTGTTACCCCCCCCCCCCCGAAAGTTTACATGGCACCTTCCTCCACCCACTAAAAATGTTATTCCCCAATAATGAGAACTGTTTCACAAAGACTTGAAAATTTTCAAGTAAACTTTCTAAAATTTCAACTATTTTGTCTGTACTTGCGCGCCCCCCCCCCCCTCACCACATGAAAGGGGGAAAGGTCATTGTAGCGAATATTATTGAAAAACTTACAGAAAGAAAAAGAAATATTAAAATAAACAAATAATCGTCTGCGCATCTCTTTATGTAGAAACAGAAAAGAACTCCGACTTTAGCCGCCAAAAACTGAATACATAAATTAAAACTTTAGAGTGAAAATAAAAACAAATCATATGAGGAATAATTGTTTTCCAGCGAAAACCATGGCTGCGGAGTCGGAGTCAATCCGCTTCTGTTTGACAATATTCCGAATTTCTGGAAATGAAATTGTTCTTAATAAGTGGTCCTTTATCCCGGTCAAATTACACTACAAAATTTGGAAATATTTACAATAACTGATACTTAATGAAAGTGGGAATTTCATATGAGACATCATCATTTAAAATGGATATTTTATCTATCTCTAGTATGATTTAAAAAAAAAAAAAAAGGAATGGGAGTGGAATGCATGAACATTGTATTACAATGCATGCTTTTAGAGCACATTCCTTTCAACATTGAAAAGAAACAAGCTTGGTGAAGGTCAATGTCGAAAACACACTAATCAGTGATTTATCAGATGGAAATGGGATGATTCAAAATAGAGGTCACTTTGGAGAAATGTATGACAAGATTGCTGTTACGAAAACAAGGTGGTTTGATTTCAACTGACGTCATTTCGTTAACGATAATAGGCATTGCAATTTGTGCAGTATCCTTAATTCAGGCAGAGAAACGGGGTCCCCATAAACCCTTTAGTTTTATCACTTAGTTTTGTGAAAACGCATAATATCAACGTGACGGGATTGAGTATTCCCATGTTCGGATTGGAAAAATATTTTGAACGAAACAGTGACGTAAGGGACGGGATGTTTTAACTGGAATATCTCTCGAATATCTTCTTCAAGGGCAGATTTTTTTTCAATGCCATTCCTCCCTCCCCCCCCCTCCCTGCCTTAAGAACTCAGACAGGTTTTAAGTTATAGAGTTAATCAATATAAACTTAAATGTACTCGTATACAGAGTCCCAAAAGTTAAGAACAGTTGTATTTGAATAGGATGCATTTTAATTTCCATTTTTTTCCCCAATGTACGGGTTCTTTTTACCCTCAGAATTTTTCGTACTCTAGTGCAAGGTGCCCAACTGGGAGTGGAGTAGAGCTTGTTGCAAATATGTTCATTTAGTGTATTTAATCCCCCCGTAGCCATTAGAACATCTCTCCATATTCGGATTTTTTTTTTTCTATCGAGGCGGAAAGGAAAAATTTATTATGTGGGACCTTCATTTGCTTAGAACTTAACAATTTTTTTTAGAATAATAACTCGATTTTTTATAATAATATTAAAAGTAGCACAATAAACAAAAATTGGTATTTCCCTAATACGCGATTTACCGCTCAAGTAATCTCTTATCTCTTATATCATTAAAAACTGAGCGTATCTATGTATGTCCAAGCTTCTACTCCCGAACGACATTGAACTGATCATCGAATCAGGTATCGATGGATTCGTAATCTTCCCGTCTTCATGTTTGGCTATTTAACATAATCCTCCGATAATTATTAGTGAAAATATCAATTAAAAACTATTAGTTATGACTCTTAGAGTTCAAAATTAAATCCCTATTTTTCGAAGGCTTTCCTCCATTCAAATTATTATTCAGTGCTTCATCTCAACTTTCCGCAACAATGCTTTTATTAAAATGTATAGCGTGAAGAAAATCACTGAGATGAAAGATCTGTTGCCATTTTTTTTCTCGAATATGAACAGGTAAAATTCTTGTTTTTGTTTTGAGGCTTTTCTTGTACTCAGGGGATTTAAAATGTTTACTTTTTGGGGGCTTTCCGCAATCTGCCGCAAAATTTCACTGACATTTTTTGAGCAATCACGATTGCTTATTGCTTTCATTTGACTGTTTTGATGTGCTATCATTTTATTTTCCCCCCACCATCGCCACCCTCTGCAGCATCACCAACGACCGGATCCTAACGATGCTGCTCCTATAGCGAAAACTCTCCAGGTTGCGTCCATATACTACACACACACACACACACGCATACATACACACACCTACACACACACACATATATATATATATATATATATACATACATACACACACACACACATACACAAACACATACACACACACACACACACACGCATACATACAGACACCTACACAAACAAACACACACACACACACCTACACACAAACACACATACCCCCCACACACAACACACACACACGCCTACACACACACACACACACACACACACTCGTGATTGCGAAAAACATAATTTGAATTCAAGATGACAAAATTCAAATTAATTATTATTATTTTTTTTTTTTTTCGGTTCAAATCTGAGTGTTGAACTCGCGCTACTTGACATAACTTTTATTTTCGAGTTGGACCGTGCAAAGCCGGGCGACGCAGCTAGTCTAGTTAATAAATGGCGCCACTGAAGTCAGTTGCCCCATATGTAATGCAAATGGTGTCCTCTAACTGAATAACAAGATAACATGGGAGGTAAATCGATTATAAGAAGAATATTCAAAAGGAGCCTCAAAAAGGGTTACCGTAAACACGGATTACTTTGGCCCATATTTTGGAACTTTACTCCTCATTTCTTAATACTTTTGTTGTTATTAATTTTTTCCAAGCTGAGGAGTTCTCTAAATTTAATTATTGAATGGTGATCATTTTGTTTCCAAGTATTATTACCAGCTTTAGTTGTTTTTTATTTCGGTCGATGCGTTTCGGTTACTTTGACCCAAAGTGGTTTTCCCTATTTAAAATCATTGTAGAATGTAACTGGAATCAAAAACAGACGTGTGTTCATACGAAAAACTATTTATTTGAAAGAAAAATACAAAAGAAGTTTGAGTCGCACATGTTTGTTTTAAGGATTAATATTTTTTTTTTTTTTTAATGTGTGTGCACACCTCCTTATTGTTTCGGAAATTAACGACTGAGAATAGTCCTCTTTTCATTAATTTTGGAGGTTGAATAATTTTATTAACATTCGTAAAACAAAGGATCCTAAATTGTCGGCCACTTCTAAAACTTCCTGGTGTGTTCCATGCTCTCGATATTAGCTCCTACTTCTCTCACATCAACAGCTATTTCTGGAAACCTGAGCCCATTCCATTCTACAAAAAAAAAAAAAAAATCTCTAAGTTTTCCGGCAAATTTAACAAAATTTGTAATAAGTAAATGTAACTAGGTCAACTTTTTCTAAACCTCCTAAATATTTCAGTTTCTCTCCATTTTCAAAATAAAAGCCATGTAATCGAGCCTTGATGAGTTGAGTCAGTAATCGCTCCCTCCATCCGTTGCTGAGAATTCCAGTTTTTTTCTTGTGTTTTACCTGTTTAGAGTTTTAGCATTTCTTTTCCAAATTTCTCCGACAGATTTTTTTCAAGTTTTTATGCTGGTCTAAAGTTGGTCGTAATTTTTAGGTTAGGAGATATGCATGTTGTCATTGTGAAATTTTTAATTAAAAACCTTAACGGAAATGAGAAGCACAACTACTGTCCGATATTTTAACGCGAAACCTTACTCGAATTTGCGCATGCGTCAGGTCTCTTCTGATTTTATCAAAACAGGGGTGATAGCAAGAAGGAAGTAATGAGCAAGCAAAAACTGAATGCATCGGGAAGTGCGTCTCCTTAAACCATCACCCCTTTTTTAATTGGAACCATTCGCAGCTGCTAGTCACGGAGTTCGAGAACAGACAGTAAGCTGCTACATAAAGTATTAAACAGTGTTCGTAAATAAGTACTTAATAATGCTGATGTGGAAATGTTTCTACATGTAAAAGTCTGAGGAGGTTATAAAGACATCTGTTAGGACAAGGAACACAAATCCACTAGTTTTGCTACCTGTGGGGAGCTATCAAACTATACTTCGTATACATTACTGAGTACTTGGGGTTGCTCTCTAACGGATACTGTCAAATTATATTTAAAAATTGCTTTCAGAAGGTTGAGAGAGAACGTTGCATCTTTTTCTCAATTTGGGCCAAAGAAGGACCCTAGGGAAATTGAATGGGTAAAGGCTGAACTTACTCGCTATGTTGCATAATTAGTCGGGCCTGATCTGATTTCCGGTAAAATTAAGTGAATTCTTATGCTGATATGCGTACAACAACTTATTTGTTATTGAGAAAAATCGAAGTCATTCAACAAATAAAACAAAGTTCTATAGGAAAATCAACTTTTCCTTCTATTTTCATTTCTCGGATTTAAAAATATGGAAAACTTTGGACTAGAGTGTAATCAGTTAGCAAAAAGTTATCCGTTAGGAAGTAAAATATATGTCAGCATATAAGGGGAGGGGGAAAGAGGATTATGCAAGGTGAAAGGAATATAAATTTCGAAAACGATAACTGAGGATAACCTTTTTATCATTACAAACAGAATGCTTCCATTGAACTCATTCTCCTGCCTTATGTTCGAGTACAATAGGTGCAACATCGAAACACCACATGATATTCAACCTAGCGTTTTCTGATAAATGGCTACTGAATTGCATCAGTTTTGTACGCCCGAAAAATTCAATAGTTTTTTAGTGTTCACGAAAGGTATCTTCCTCAAAGAGATTACAAAACTCTTAACTGGTTACTGTTTTCGTTTGAAGTCCCAAAATTTTTTTCCAAAGTTTGGTCTCTTTTTTCCCTTCCCCTCCCTAAAAACTTTAGTTTCATTTTGAATTTTCCCTATAACATCCTTTATCCATTTGTATTTTTCTCCTAAAAGCAATATGAATGTGTTGTTCACACTCCTACGATGATAATTTGCATTCATTTCAACGAACATCTCAAGGTTTTTCCCCTGCCCTCGGGAAGTAACCCCCTGATGAGGCCCCAAGGTATCTGAGAGTTTTATTCAATTTTACGTTCCTTCTTGTTCAAATTTTATATTGCTATATATATATATATATATATATATATATATATATATATATAATATGGCCGATTGATCGGCTAGAATTCATTCAGCATAACTACTTGCTCCAAGTCAAACTAATTTTAATAAAGCAATTCTTTCAGCAGATCCATTGGCTGAAATTGGTCGATAATAGATAATCGGCATAGAGACCGATTACTGCATATTAATCTATGAGTCCCTAATTTTAACCTTTAAAAGTTAACATTAAGGTCCCACTTTTGTTAGAAATCGGTCCGTTTTTCCCTCGGAAAAAATTAAAAACCTGTTGCGAGCCTTGAGATTACTTCCACTCATTTTAATACAACTACTTTTCGTTTGAATGTAATTCAGCTCTACATCAAACGGTATTCATTCATTTCTATGAAATGGTTTTAAATGAAAAATATACCCGGATCACGTTAGGTGATCTTTAAAACTGAAAACACATTCTATCATAGATCATTAATATCCATTTTCTCATTAGACCCAGTGCTATTACTTTTTCGCATTATTTTCTAATTCATAGTTTTGTCCAAGGCTGTGGAGTCGGAGTCGGACTGATTTTGGGGTAAAGGAGTCGGAGTCGAAGGCTCAGAAATTCCAGGAGTCTGTCATTTTCCCTCTGAATCCGCAGCCTTGGTTTTAGCAGCTTTTTCTTTCCTTTCCTTTTTTCTCTCTTTTTCCTTTATCTTGCTCTTTCTCTCTGTGTGTAAACACATTTATTTATGTGCAGGCTCACAGGAGTTCAGTTCATATATTGCTTTTCTTTTTCAGCGGATTTTCGCAGATTAGACCGAAGTCCAGATTATTCACGTTTTTTTTACAGCGATAGAAGTAGAAGAGCAGAAATCATGAATCGTTAATGCTTAAAAATATCCTTACACTGCAAATATCTTTCGATTATCTTAAAAGGAAATTCTCAAAAAAATCATGATTTTCGAAAAATATTTAAGCTTAACAAAGTTATATTTTGAATTTCAGTTAGAAAATGGGAAAGATTAAAAGTGTGCTATTAAATTCTAAACTAAGGTGTGTTTCACAAAAAAAAACAAATTCGGTTTTTAGATGAGGTAGGAATTTTGAAAAAGAAAAAGGAGGAATTTCAGTTATTTAAGTTATATTCACTTTCCACATGTATTAATTTTAGAAATTGACGATTAATTTGTATTAATATGCTAAAGTATGCCATCATATCGAAATCCTGTAAAAATACGATGACAGAGATTTTTCTTATAGAAAAATAATCGATGAAATGAAGATATTTAAAATAGCTGATTAGAGCATCTTTGGAAATGGCTATCGGTGATCAATTACTTTTTGAAGTGATACATCTATTCTGACTTGGTACATCTTCATTACGTGTGTTGCAATCACATTAGGCCAGTTAATTTCGAAGTCATATTGAAAGTTTCCTCCCTCAATTTCAACTCATATCCTTCAGTTTTTTTCTCCAAAATGGTACTATAAAAACTAAAGTTAATGTTGGAAGGGAATGTGGGACAAAGTGAAATAAGGAAAGTGAAATGGTGAAATATTTGCTCTGTTTTTAGCGCAATATTTTTCTAATAATATTTTAACTATGTAGTAACACATGTTGTCTATTCCATTGAGGTAAAACAACGGTCAAAGCATATGATAATACAAGCAATTTTTAAAAATTGGTACTCATATTCTAATATTTTGTTATGAGAAAAAAATTAATTTTGTTACAAAATGATTAAGTTCTCGTTATTAACATTTAAATATTACTTGAGCCCTACTAATACTCGGTGCAAATATTTATTTATTTAACATTAAGCTTGTACTTTTAAATGATTTGTACAATTAGTCAAGTGCATGCGGGCAAAGTGAAATAGTTTAAATTGTTTACTCTTTCAATCATTTATTGATTCACTTATCAATTAATTCTTTTACATTCCTCCATTTAATTATTTAATTTATTCACTTACTTTCTTACTCATTCACTTTATTCAGTCATTTATTTTATTCTCATATGTTGTTAATTAATTAGTTAAATTAATTCACTTATTCGTTTATTTTTTCATTATCTTTACATTTATTCACTCATTCCTTTATTTACTCATTCATTTGATCAAACGTATGTTTTATTCATCGAATAGAAAATATTCCATCTAGAAAAATAGTTTATTATTCCTTTTGCTCCATGAAAAATAAAAGTTAAAAATTTCAACTTTTTTTTGAAGGTACAAATTTACTGCCAAAAAAAAAAAGTTTCAAAGCAAATTTTATTCCAAAATACACGATTCTTTCTTTATGTACTGTAATTTTCAAAGAAAATGTTCTGTTGGTTCATTTTGAAAAACGTAAGTTATTGTAACTATTTCACTTTGCCCCACATTCCCCTACTATTTAAAAAGTAAATTTATTTGCAGCATTAATTAGTGCGTATGCAAAACTTAGTAGAAGCATTTTTTTAATAAGTTTTAGTTTAAATTTTGAGATGATTTTTTTGGAGAAAAGACAGAGAGAAAGTATATTATAAAGGATGTACCAAAAGCAGCTGGTATTTCGAATTTGCCGCCCATTTTTTTTTTCATGGTAGAACTTGAGTAGAGCTTTTTTTTTTTTTTTTTCAATGATTTTTTAAAGGACACAAAATTCTTTACTCTGTTCCTAAAGAAAACGATGGCAAATTCTAAGCAACAGTTCATTGCGAGATACCCTTTGCTACATGAGTTATTGTATTAAAATTATTGAATCATATCATGGAATGAATACAGCAATTTAGGTACATTTAAGATTTTTTTTCCTTTCGCCTCGGCGAAAGCTCAACTATTAATAATTTTTCACGATTTAAAGACAGTGTATAGACTTGATTTAAATGTTATTAAACTACCATTTGTGAATTTTACCAAATTGCAGCAATTATGTTTTCCTCAGAACAAAAATTTTCAGCAAAAGTGAAACCTTCTATATTTTCAAATTATTAGTTACTTAGCTGTAGTACTCAGTCAACAAGATGGTTATCAGAGTATGCTTGAAGTGGGGATTAAATTACGTCAAAAGATAAATGCGATCATTCAAATCTAATTTATGTACCATTAACTGCTTTATGGAAAATATTTTCTTTTCTTCATATTCATGAATTTCATATCTTTGTTTGGAAATATTTTTAGTTTTTCCGAATTCTCCGTTTTGTTCAAATCCAACTAGGCTATTTAAATAAATCCTCTACAGATTATAAGAAATTTGTCTCTATTTTTTTTTTTTTTAATTCTATCCTCATGATTCTCTTAAATCAGCATGAATAAAAAAAATGTAAACAATATTTATATGCTAAAAATAAGTTTAAACAAGTGCTTTTGAATGAAAAACAAAATATTTATTTAGAATGAGTAAAAAGTAAAAACAATAATAATAATAGGTAAACTAAAATCATCTTCAAATTTTCAATAGAGAACTCATTTTTACTTTTATTTTTAGTTTGTTTCCTTTCCCATTTATTAAAAAAGATGATCCCATGAGCTATAGTAAGATCTTATTAAATGTCTATCATTTCCCACGTAATTATTGGATAACAGTAAATGTAATATCTTTTTTAATGAACATATTGAATTAAAATATTTCTTTAAGTAAAATATTTACTTACCTTTTCACAGGGATAAAAACTCTTCGTCAATAATGACAAAAAATGCTAAAATATCGTAGACAACTGTATAGAATGTTTTTGCAGTATGAGTAGAAATATTTTTGCTTATAATATCTTAAACAAATATAAATGTACTTTGCGAATCTTTCGTTAAAATATTCGTTACCTGTTGAAGCACTTACTGAGGAAAATATTAAAATCTGAATATTACGATTATAAAGGTGATAAAATAAAATATGCATTCAAAGCAATTGATTCAGTAAACAAGATTTTATTTATCTTTTCAGCATACACGCACACAAATATGAGACTTACGCAAGCAAAAAGGCTTGCAAGTGTTGTAACAAAAATATCTAGAAACGTAAGAAAAAGAAAATATAAACATTTAAATAATCAACAAACATTTAACGATTTGTATTCACATTATGTACAAAACGAAAATACTGATTAACCTTCTTTGTGATGCATCATTTTGTAATACATTCACAGTGAGCAATGGCAATGAAATGTATGATAGGTGGGGGTACGGTCATGAAAATACCATCTCTTAATCAATGAAGCATTTATACAGAATAACAATAATCAGGACGTTGCAACAAACATGCATACGTACTTTATTCGGACCCTGAATAAAGTATGAAAAATTTTTTACGGAAATAATTTAATTTAACAACGTTTATAGGATGAATGTTTGTTGACACGATTTCTTATAATAAACATTTTCACAAGAATGAAAAGAAATAAGCCCTTCCCCATGATTTAAAAATGTTTTAAATGTCACATTCACTCTTCAGATCTAAGAAGTGTTGAGCATTTAAAATAGATATTATTTTAAGTCAATTTTATGTAATGAAATAATGTTTTTTTTTTCTTCTTTTAATACTCGTATGAAATAACTGATGAAAATATCTATGCTTAAGTAACAAAAGGGAGGAAAATAAGGCAGTGGTACCTAACAAAGATATATACTATACAGGTTCAGGTGAAATATATGAAATACAGTACATTTTAAAGTCCTTCTAAATGCAAAAATGCTCAGTCTATTTGCACAAAATATTGTAACGATCATAAACATTTAAATGAATTTTATACTTTCGTAAGATTTCTTCGATGAAGAAGAAATTGAAAGAAATTTTACCTGAATTCTAAAGATGATATTTTTGACCATTTTTGAGCTACATCTGCTATTTATTGGCATCTAATACTTCTTCCTTTTTTCTTCTTAAAAAAAAAGTTCAATTTTTGCAACTAATTAAAGGAGCTATCTGAGCTGGGAGAGTTTCTTCTGCTGTGGATGGGAGCCTAGATCTCACCACAGGGCTGAAACCTTTTGTGCCATCTGGACCTTTGGGCGATCGAATGGTTTTTACTGGAAGACTCTGCAGCAGAGCACCAGATGGGGTCGTCGTGGAAGACAAGTTGGTGTCGGACTGCATCATCTGCTCTTTCCGCCTACGCCATGGGCTCAACCCGGTCGAAGTAGCCTCCGCGATCCCGGTTTTCTGCAGACGATCTCTGGATCCATTGTACCTACTGCTCAAAGATGCGAAAGATGAATTTGGATCGTTGTAGATGGAAGGATTGAAGCTGTGCCTGCGCGGGTACTTTCCCTCCAAGAAGTTTCCTTGGTTGTTAACAGGCGATGAAGAAAGATAACCGGAACTTTGAGAACTCATGGACCCACTTCGCCTGTTTCTTTTCAAGTCGTCAATGCTCAAGTTCTTTGCGTTTTCTGCGATTTTTCTATCGTCACTCGAAGATTTCCTATTCTTCTTTTTCTTCTTCGGACTCTCTTTCGCTGGTGTTGTGGGCTCGGATTTTTTCTCATCGCTGTCGGTTGTACTCTTCTGTACTTTTTTAGGGCTCTCAGTCTTATTCTTTTCTTTCATCAACAGAGGAACAACTTTTATTTCGGATGACTGGATAATGTCCAAGGCTTTCTTGGCAGAAGCATGCTCTTCGAATTCCACCAGAGCGCAAATTTTGGATTGGATGTCGGGGTTTTTGGAAAGGAACCGTTTCACATCTGTTGGAACGGAACCTCCGGGCCTCAGGATCCTCACCAGGGCGATGTCACCGCATTTTGAAAACATTTCGCTGACGGAATCCACAGACGGCTTGTCTGTGCTGAATCCATGAACTATCACCGATCTCGAAGTGACAGTTTCGTCGTGGTCTGGCAGCGGAGACAGTCGTCTGACTTTCGTCCCTTCGTCGTTGAGAGCCAGCAGCTGAGATTTTTGCACGCTTTGAGCCACAGCTTTCCAATTTCGGCAGAGAGTCCGCACTTTCCGGAAAGATGCCAGAAGCTTCACACTGACGTAACCTTCCTTGTTGCGCCGAACATGCTTCAGTAAGAATGGATCTTTCAGAATGTTGGTATCCGAAAGATAGAATTCTACAGTTTTCATGATAGTTGTAGCAGTTTCCTCATCAAGAGACTCAACCGCACCGTGTTCAGAACTACTGCAGTCGATTCCGGAATCTTTCGGATCCGAATCTGACATGTTCGCTCCCCCCTCCTCACTTGGATTCGAGGAATCATCATCGGCATCATCTACCATCAGAGATGGCGGCAAAATAGTAGCCGGCTTCTCAAACGCTGCTTCGTCATTCATTGTTGATACTCGGCTAACCTCTTTGGATAACGTATCAACAGTAGCTACTTCCACCATTGTTTGTTTTGCAAATCACCGCTCGTAGATAAGAGAGAGAGAGAAGACAATCTTTTTCCACTGCAGGGAAGCTATCGAAGAAGCAAACTTTACAGGATATCTTCTTCCTTCCCTCAAAAGACGATTGTTTCTGCTGCGAGAACTGATTAACGCCAAACCCGCATCCCGCTGTTCTTTTAAAGACGCGGAATTACGCTGCGAGTTCTGATTGGTCGGCCTCTTCCAACTGCCGATCACCGGCCACGTCGTTCGTTCTGACGTTTCGCGCGCGCCTGGAAATGCTTCATTTTTCGAGATTAGTCATTGCGATGACGTCACCGCGCGAAAAAGCGGTCTTCGCTGTTTGCCGCATTAGTGATAGAAGGGCTTCTATCTCACGAGGAAAAATCATGTGACGATTGGATTTTTGAAAAATTCTGCGTTGCTGATGAAAGAGAAAGTAATAAAGGTGAGACTGCAGCAGGTGGATACTCCGAGTCACGGGTTTCTGATTATCTAAGGGCAACGTTTTATTTTAAATTTCTCTGAGACACATCTGGGTATTGCTACTCAGAGAAAAATGCGACGCAATCACTCACCATTCTTACAATCGCAATAAAAGTTAATAAGTGCGTAGTGAGATAATTTTTGTGGCATAATATCTTTTGTTGTAAGAGTGTCGGCAAAAGATAATACAATTCCAAAACAGTCGCACATCCAGCTGTCATAAGAGGAGGCGTATTTAAATTTTTCGACTTCCGAATATATGTACATATAAATGTGTATAAGTGTGTGTGCTTACATTTTTTCCTATGATATTCTTAATTTTAATTTTTATTCAACCACTTTTTCTCAAAAAAAAAAAAAAAAAAAAGCTTATGGCAATGAAAAGATGAAAAATTTAAAACATTTTGATGATATATTTGTCTTTTCACCCCCCCCCCCCTCCACAACAATAATTTTTCAAATTTTTCTTTGTGATTTTGATGTTGCAAAATATCAATAGAACTTGCTTAAGAGGGGACAAGGAGCTCTTCCACAACGTAGCAAGCCTATTATTTAACATACTAACACCGATTTGTAGCGTTGTATATTCTCTTTCTCTCTTTCCCATTCAGCTTTCGGCACCAAATTGGTTCAAATACAGTAAGGTCCCGAAATTCTTACCCGAATTTGGGGTTAAACAATTTCAGGTACAGAATACTCGGATCAGGGGCGGATCTAGAGGGGGGCCATGGGGGCCATGGCCCCTCCCAAAGCCTTGTGATTGTAGTAATTTTTTTAAGGAAAAAAAAAGAAAAAAATATTTTGAGAAGATAACAAAATTTAACACATCTGTTTTACTGAAAAAGAAGGATAGGCCTTAATTGGGAGATAAATTATATCCCTATCCTCAAAACAAAACTCTTTTTTCCAAAATGTTTCTCCATCTTTTACATCATTTCTTGATTCCAACTACATACACTTGGACGATCTCAAATGCTGCTGCTCTTAGAGTATACTTATTGTTCATAAGACCAAAGAGAGCCTAAATTTTCATTTCTATGGCTTTAATTTCGAAACTAGGAAGATAACCCCTTTTCCTATGCCCTTTCACAAATGCCTTGATATGTAGCAAAAAATTGCATTTTAAGTCTTTTATTTGGAAAAAATGTCAACGGAAACTAGCTTATCCAGCCTTTATCACTTAATTTGCTTAAAAGCAACTTAAATGAAATTTTTTGGGACATCAATTACAAACGATTTTTGATAGGACCCCCTCCCTCCCTAGTTTATATCGTGATGATAGCTTTAAAAGGAGGTTTTTGGAGGAGCTCACGAATCTTCCATCCCTTTCTAAAATATGTATAAATATAGTTAAAAATCGAATTTTTAGAGCCTCAAAGGCAAAATATTTCCAGGAAGGAAGGATTCTAAGCACCTTCACACTTCCTTTAATGTAAGCAAACATTACCTAAAGGTGAATTTTTAGGCTGGACAGCTGAAGAGCTAGAAGAGCACCCTTCCTCTTCTAACTTCTCAATGTATAATAACAAAATATTCTGGTTCTAAGCTTTTATTTTCAAAAAGTATTTTGGGGCCAGCGCCCGAAACCTGACCTTTCTCTGTACATCATCAAAAATTGACAAAATGCGTTTTTAGTTTCCTAATTTTCAAAAAAATACTCGGAAATTTAAATTTTGGAACATTTTTGAGGGAGATTCCTAAATTCACCCCTCACCCAATGTCTCGATACCCCGAAAATTGAGTTTCTAAAACTTCATTTTAATAAAATTTCTGGGGAGTTCGGAGTTTGTTCAAAATTTTCGGATGGCCCCTCCCAAAACAATCGGCTGGATCCGCCACTGACTCGGATAAGCCGAAGCAATGGAAAATTCTTACGGCGGTTATGTTTTCACTCGAGTAGAATAACGGGGGATAAAACGTGTATTAAAAAACAAGCGATATGTATTTTAAAATACGCCCGACTCAACAGTGTAAAGAAACCGTCAGTTTTTGCTTCTTTTATAAATAACTTTTGTTTTCTACTGCAACGTTTCGTAAAAGTTAAGTAGTATGGTTCGAAATAGTACAGACATTTTAGGAAGAAACAACATTCTTTCTGGTGCTACAAAGAACAAAAAGTCTAAAATTTTAACGCCTCGAATTTAACGGAATCACTACTTCGGAGACGATATTCAATAGTTACTGAATAGCTTTTTAAGTTCTGAAAAGACTTGCCGTTCTTTTATTTGAAAAAAAAAAAAAAGAAAAATCATTGGATATTATAAAAACGTTATCAAATTCTCGAAACTTTTGGAGTGCGTTTCAGTAAATTCATTTTCTTCATAGACATATTTTTTGGAAAGCATATTTTTTTAATATTTAAGCTTAAAACTGTAGAGGAAACGAAATGTAATTTTGAATTGCAGCAAAAATTTGTTTCGATATTAGCTTTTCTATCTCTATAGGTAAATATCTAGGGTAAGTGCTCCAGTATTCGACCAGTCTTCAGTAGTCGGCCACGAAGACATAAAGCTGCTTACAAATAGACTACTTATAACCAAAATCGGGTATGATGCATTCCCGCATTCCTTTACCTGTCCCCGATTACAAAAGTCCCCGATTAAAATAACCCCCCTTAGTGAAGTTGTAAGTACGTTTTATTAAGTAGTAATGAGTCATTTTATTTTAAATGGTGTGCCCATCATCCTAGTTTACGACTCTGCTTATTTTTTTGTTAAGAAGACATATCATCTTTAAATGTTAAGTACCCTTATCAATTCATTAATTTCACTAGTTTTAAATCTACAGATAAACTTATTTCGAGTTTTATTCAAAACGTTTTCCCTATGTTTTCGAACAAAAACTAAAATATATTCAGAACGTCTGCAGTTTTCTCTCGATTTTTTGGTGAAATATATAACTTCTAGTACTCTTTAAAAATATAAGGTACTAGCAAAAATACCCGGCGTTGCCTGGGTTAGCAATAATTATCAGAAACAATCGTTACTTGCATTTGTTTTCTGTTTTAAGTGAAAGAACATAAAACACACCTTTTTGACGTGACTTAAAATCTAGCTTCTTCCTTACTCATAAAACTAAAGTAGCAGTAAGTAAAAAGAGCAAAATAGCATTCATTTAGAAACGAAAACACGAAATTTAAGCGTATACAAATTTGAAGAATTTCCGAAATATGAAATTAAACTTCACATGTTTAAAAAGATTTATCAGTTAATACTTTTTTTTTTTACATTGAGTCTTACCTTCTCTGTATGTCTATTGAAGAACGAACTGTTTAAAAAAATGTAGCCACGCGCCCGTAATCCCCTTAAACTTGCTTTAGTTATTTTGGAAAATTTCAATCATTGTGGATTCTTGGTGAGATTTAAAATGTTGCCGAATTTGCGGGAATCGTTTTGGAATACCTTGGATAATGCTCCCCCTCCTCACTTTGTAAAACGGTATGTTACTAATTTTTGTTAAAGAGATATTGTCGTCATATGCTAAGATACTTTTAGTCACCATAAAATGGCGCTAAACAATTTCATCCGAAATGTTTCCAAAATAAGTAGTAAAATTTGGCGATGGTTTGAATTTGTGCACAAAGTCACATTAATGGAAGTTTTTGTGCTGTTTATGGATTTTAATGATTTAGTTGCTGGATTATTTTACAGTAGAAAAAGTTTTTAAAGATTCTTGGATTGACGATATTTTGTTTACATGGAGAAAGCTGACAAACATTATTACGCAGTTTTTGACTTCCAAAACCGCGACAGTTGAAAAAACTGCCAAATGCATTCGCTACTGAAATCTTTCTGCATAAATTTTGGCGAGGTTTCTGCTGTTAGATTGGATAATGATTAAAAAATCCAATCAGCACAAATAATTAAAAACCCATTAATTACACTAAAGTTCCGTTTAAATGGAAATTAATCAACCAAATCTAGTTATTTTTAGCCAATCTTGGGGAAAAAAGAAAAAACCTTACTTTAAGATTTGACTTGAGAAAAGCCTCAGGTCAGACGAAACACATAAAAATTCAACAATTCTAACTATGAACTGGGAGTTGAGATGATACACTAAATAATGAATTGGGTTGAGGAAAGCTTTCGAACATGGAACAAAAAAGCTAATAACCCGTTTTTCATACAACTTAGAACTTTGTAACAGATGCCATCTTCAGCAGAAAAATAAGCGCTTTCGATGGACACATAATTTTAATTTGTGCACGTATTTTTTCACCGTCATATTGGGGCATTTATGCGAAAATTTGGACAAATTAGAATAAAAAAGGAACTATCAATCGGATTTTTTTCGAACTGGTCTACAAACCTCCCCAGTACCAAAAAGAACAAACGGTGAAAGTTTCAGCCAAATCTACCGGGTAGTTTCTGAGATCTTAGGGAACAAATTTACCAACATCCATTTATATATATACAGTGGCTCAAAAAAGTGTTCGTACAATTACGACTTTCAATAAAATATGTTCTTATCCATTAGTTAGAACTAATGTTTCGAAATAAGAATTTTATTATAAGATCTATGATCTATTTTTCACAAAACTACATGAAAATTTTTAATAAAACATTTAAACATAATTTTAAAAAAATCCAAAGCCAAAAATTGCCGGAAATTTTATCTCTCAAAAGTCTTCGTACACTTTGAAAAAATGTCAAAAAATTGGTAAATAATCTAACTTTTTATAAAGTTATTATTTAGTAAAATATCATGCAGTATCAACAACAGCTGTTAAAAGTCTGAGAATAGATTTCATTGTTTTTTCTTTCTTTTTTTGTGCAATTTCTGAGTAAGTGTTCATCCGTACCTCGAGTCTTACTGTTTCTAGTTCGCTTTTCGTTTCAATAGTGTATTTTTGTAATCTAGCTACCAGATATCTCCAAATATGTTCCATTAAGCTTAAATCTGGCGATTGAGGAGATATTTCTAAGCTTAAGGACAATTTGAGGAGCCAAACGCAAACGTGTGCTTCTTATCGTTATCTTGATAAAAAACAAAGTTGTTTCCGATTACCAAATTTTGGGCTAATAGTTTAAAATTATTTTTTAAAATATTTAAATGAACAGTATGATTTATTATTGCATCAAAAAAATTCCAAATTTCCAAGTCCTGATGCGGTTATGCACCCTCACATAAGAACACCTTTACCGTCCTGATTAACTGATCCAACTAAGTTCTTAAGATTAAATTCCTCATTTTTTCTTCTCTTGACAATTATACAACAATTTACCCCAAAATATTAAATTAATTTTCATCTATAAGTAAGACGTTGTTCCAAAACGTTTTGAGCTTATTTATCATTGATTTTACGACGGAAAGCGTAAGCTTTCTGTTTTTTGCACGAACAAGAAAATTTCTGCGGGAAGATGTCCCCTTTAATCCAGCTAATCAGAGAACTTGACGAACAATTTTACGTGAAAACTAAACGTAAAATGTTTCATTCAAGTCTGCAGAAACTTTTTCAGCACTCAAATGTTTATTTTTCATAATTTTTTTAACTGTAAACCTCCGATAACGCTTTGTTAACTTTACCAGTTGACCTTTTCTTACCTCGTTTTCTATCCGATTCTTGTCTTTAAAGCATTTTATCAAGCACTTTACTATGGAATGGTATAAATTAACTAATTTAGAGACATTTCAAGCCAATTTATGACTACTGTGAGGGAAAAAAATGAAATTTCGAATCATGATTGTTGTTTTCTATGCGTACCTGCCATTTTAAAATAATAAGCAGAATATTATGAATAAATAAACAAAAAATTAAAGCCAAATGACTTCTAAAGGTCCACACAATGCAAAAATATTAATAAAACGGCATATGATAATGTTAATCATGAATTTATTCGAAAATATTTCAGTGTCCGATGACTTTTGTGGCGTAATTTTTCTCTGTCACTTCGTTTTTTGACAAATTTCAAAAATAAAATCTGGCAATATTTTGAAAAAGCTGCTGGGTTTTATTCAGAATGGCATAGGGATGATGTGAAAAAAAATTGGACTTCATATTCGAATTCAGTTTTGCGTTATTTTGGTTTTACTACAAAATTTCAAGGTGTACGAACACTTTTGGGAGCCACTGTATATAGATTATCATTATATTATTATTATATTATTATCATTCCATTACATTAAAATTAATAGTAAAAATCTTCATTAATACAGCTAAAATCCATGTCTTCGGCCGGCTAACAAAAATTGTAAAACGGTCTGTTACTAATTTTCGTCAAAAAGATATTGTCGCCAAATCCTGAGATACTTCTAGTCACCATAACAAACATGGAGCTAAACATTTTCATTCAAAATGAGTAGTAAAATTTGGCGATTGTTTGAAAATGTGCAAAAAAAAAAAAAAAAAAAAAAAAAAAAATTATGGAAGTTTTTGTGTTCTTTAACGGATTTGCCTAATTCAGTTTATGGTGGATTATTTTACATCTTGAAAAAAGTTTTAAAGATTCTTTTAATGGCGATATTTTGTTAACAGCGACAGTTGAAAAAATTGCACATATGTATTAGCATAAGCTACTGAAATATTTGCAAAGAGTTTACCGAGATTTCTACTGGTAGATTGGATCATGAGTCTGATCGCACAAATAATGAAAATATAACAATAATTTCATTAAAGTTCCATTTAAATGGAAAATAATCAGCCAAATCCATTTATTATCAGCCAATCTTGTGAGAAAACGTTACTTTAAGATTTGACTTGAGAAAAGTCTCGAACAGTCACACGAAACGCAAAAATATTGAACAGTACAACTATTCTAGCTATCAACTGAGAGTTGAGATGATACACTAAATAATGATTTGGGTTGAGGAGAGCCTTCGAACATGGAACAAAAAAGCTCATATCTCGTTTTTCATACAACTTAGAACTTTCTAACAGATGCCATCTTCAGCAGAAAAATAAGCGCTTACGATGGACACATAATTTTAATATGTGCATGTATTTTTTCACCGTCATATTGGGGCATTTATGCGAAAATTTGGACATATTAGAATAAAAAAGGAACTAACAATCGGATTTTTTTCGAACTGGTCTACAAACCTCCCCAGTACCAAAAAGAACAAACGGTGAAAGTTTCAGCCAAATCTGCCGGGTAGTTTCTGAGATCTTAGGGAACAAATTTACCAAACTCCATTTTTATATATAAAGATTCGTACCTTATTTTTTAAGAGTTCTAGAACTACTACTACTCCCGTAGCGCTATGTTCCTAACCTTTGAAACACTAAAAACAAAAGACCTTAAAATAATTAAACTGGCATTTTTTTTTTTTTTACAAAAGTCATTCCAAAACCTAAAATTTATTCATTATGGAGAATCAAAAAATATTTTACTATCTAGAAAACTGAATTGCTTACCCGTGTTTTAAGGTTACTAAAAAGAGGTTCATACATACGCATTGTAATTGTGAAATACAAGACACATAGGTGCACCAAAAGAGTGGGAGGTCAAAAGGAGGAGAAGGGAGAGGGGCAGATTAGTTGGACGGTGTCCATGCAGCTGAATATTTTAAAGAGTTGAAGTTTAACGTTATCATTGATTAAATGACCTCTAAAAATCTTGGGACACAACCACAAAAATCTGGGCACATGACCACAGTAGACTCCTTTCTTCACCCCAAATTAAAAGTTCCATTTTACTTTTTATAAAACAATAGCTTGCGGAAAAAGTTATAAAACCAATGTTTCTAAGTCAATTCTTATTTCTTTAAACATGTAATCGATCAATTTCACCATTTTTCGATCGATCGTTAATTTTAAACTTAGAAAAGTGGAGGGGCACAGCCCCTTTAATTTTAAAAGTGAGGGGCAGCTACTCCCTTTGTCTCTCGTACGAGCCGCCTGTGATGGGATATTTTTGAGGTTGAGGGCAATCACTGGTTATGTATTTTTAAGGAGTGATAAACAACCATGTTATATTAGCTTTCCATAGATTTCTCTTAGTATGTTTATGGGTGAGCACATTTCTGAAGGAACTCTAACTCAAAGAATAAAGCAAGCAATAGAACGAAGCTCAGTAAACATATCGATGTTATAGGAACACGTGCTAATTAGTTTTTTACTTGCGTCCGCTATAGTTAAACGGTGCAATCGAAAAATTTTCTTGTTAAATATGACTACTTTATCTGAAATAGTAATGCAATTAATCGTACAGCAAAACTTTTTTTTAAATTCCATACCAGCCATTGGAGAAATCTGAATGAGTAAAATAATTTTAATGCATCATATGCCACTTATCGCCCTTATTCATATCTTTTTGTGCAACTAAGCTATTAAGCACTTCCTTAAAAATCTCATCGTATAGATCATCTACTGATACTTTATTTTCAATATGTAAGCAACTGTTCTACAATAGCTGACAAGTCAAAAAACTACTTTATCCATTTAAGCCATTGGTCTTAAAACAAAAAGGAGATTTTTATCTGTGAAATCAAACCACTTTCTCATGTAATTCAGAGCTGTTTCAAAAAAAATTCTGGTATCCCTCAGTCAAACATCGTATTTTTCAACCGTCTAGATGTTTTGTAGGTGTGTTGTAGGTTTTAGTGACAAACGATTCATATAAAACTTATCTTCAAATCTGCTCTCTAGTTGTTTTACCAAATGTGTCATAATATCATAACGTTATCAGCTGCAGTTGTAGATTCATTTTGAAGTTTTTTACGGGCAACTTCAAAAACGGGGGACACATTACTAAGAAAATGGAAAACTAATGCGACCTTTTTGGTTTCACATGTTTCAGCTGCACTTTCTTCACTTGATTGCAATAATTTTCTGAGGGGCTGAGGGATGGATTCTCTCTTGCTTATAAAATAATTCATGAGAGAAGGTCAAGATTAAATGAGTCGATCTACAGCTGGAGCTAAACTTAGCCATCGTGTCGGATTATGTTTTAATAGCTCTTTAAACTCTAGCTTAGCAAACTAAAAAAACACCTTTAGGCCATTCCGCTTAGTTGTAGATCTAGAAAAATGTGAATACATTTTTAAAACAATAGTTTTGACATGAATTTCTAAAGCAACAACAGCATTGGCGAAATGCAGTGATAACTATATGAGCTGAAAACCTGACTTTAGTAAATTTTTCTTTTGCTCTCTAAGAAGAGTATATTACCCTTCTGTGTTTCAAAATTAGCGTTGGTACTGTCGGTTGAAAATGATGAAACTGATTGTAAATCCAAGTCTGACTCAATCAATGCTTTAGTAAAAGTCAAACAGTTTACTATAGAGTCAGCCGTCTCGGAACTTTTTGCTCTTTGATTTTTTTATTGCTCTTTATTTAACATTTTTCCCCCCTTAAAATAATGTTTCGTTTTGTATAATATTGTTATTAGCTAGAATACGGGACTTTAGCCGTCCCGTATGGAAGTTCCCCGGGACGCGGGACAATTTTTCAAAACACGGGACTGTCCCTTGAAATCCGGGACGTCTGGCAACCCTGGACACAACATACAATTTAATTTGGAGGTTGGTGCGATGAAACGTAACATTCCCACTTTCATACGTGCTATGGTGAGCATTATTCTCGCCAAATTAACTGTATAATCATGTGCCTGTTTTAAAGTTAATGAAAACAAGTAATGGAAAAAAAGTTTGATTTTACTCTGGAATTTCGGAGCTAAAGCAGCAAGAAATTTGTTTTCTCTTCATTTTTTGTCTCAAAGCTTCAGTATGAATCATATGAAAGAGATCGTCAGTTACTTCCCAGCAAAACTTCTTTACTCACAAGGGCGATGACCAGGAAAACGAGTAAACATGTATAAATGTCACAAAACAGAAAGTTTGCCGTAACATTGAACTCTTAACATGAAAAAAGGCGTGGGGGTGGGAGTGCATATCTGTCGAGAAAATAGGAAAACTTAAAAAAAAAAATCTGTTTTTGGGAGTAAATTCGAAGACTTCATGTCTATAGAGGCACCCCTTGCAATTGTTCAAGTGAGACACAACGTTACATGCAACATTTTTTTATTGATTTAAAGATAGGGCATGGGAGCGATATTTTTTTTTAAGTTGAAAAATAGGGGTCACCCTAGTTTTCAACACTCTTTGCCCCCCCCCTCCCGGATAAATTCAAAACGACAGGCCTGTATTTGGCCATACACGCTATCCGTTTTGTTAAAGAGAACAAAAGCTTATGCTGTAAGTAACAGCCAAAACTTTTCGTGCATTTTGCGAAACCAGAAAATGTTTGTGTATAAGAGAGTTATTGTTTTTGGATGGAACAGTGATGACCATGAAAACTAGTTGGACAACGCAGTGCCAGGACGATCATCGACCTTTATAAATGGACGAAAACCTTGAAAGTGTGCGATTTCTGTTTTACTATCGCTAAATCTCTATCTTGCTGTTTACGGACGAAATGAGTTTTGGAGAAACACATGCGAACTAATTTGTGCGTTGGTGGATGGGTCTCTGTTGCATCATGATAGTGTACCAGCGCATTCAAAAGAGATTTTTATCTTGGAGTTTCGAATTCTTATAAAATGGTTAAATCGCTCTTATTTATTAACAGAAAATAGCCCTCAAGATATGACGGGCAGAAATTGTTTCTACATTTGAACGAAGCAATTGCCTGTTTGATGATGTTTTGATAGTTGAAATTTTAACCCTAACTCCTCCAGTGGATTGACCCTAAACTCCAATAGATAGCGTTCATTTTTGACCACGTTTTCGTTTCTTCATTCCCCTGAAATGACACAGTCTTATCAGTAAAACAGTTAAGATACCGGATCCAGTTCAGCCTCGTCACAATAAAGCATTTCTCTGCATGTCAAACCAAGGATTCACTTGACATGTGTCGTATCAGGCTCAGTCATTACTCAAAAGAACAAAGGCGCCGACTTGCCCGTAAGAGACTGCTGTAGTATAACCAGAAAATCCTTTGTTTACATTAATTAACGTATTATTTCTGCTGTAAAAATTCAGCTTTTTCAATCTTTAACGTAAAATTTCATTGATACGGTTAACCGATGTGTAGTACAGGGTGAATTGATGCCAGAACGGTACCAGATCTGTTTTTCAGAGAAAATTAATTCCCTTTTCAGGTAAAGCTGGTCCCAATTCAGGATTCAACTATTTCCCATTGGCTTTCACTTTTGGTAAAATGTAGGAATTCATCCCTGAAGCGCATTATGTCTTATTGAATAAAAGTGAATAAATACTATTTACATTTTTAGGGATTACGCAGGGCCTGATTAACGCACAGTTCAACTAGTTTTATTTGGTGAATATATTTTGTTTTGATTAAAAATCCACGAAAAAGACAAAATAACATATTGTTTCGAGAAATAAATAAATTAGATCATCGAAAACATTCAAAGTTTTATTACATATAGTTTTATTACATGTAGTTTTATTACATATATATTTATTAAAATTTAAAATAATCCTCTTAGTAAATGAATGGAGCCACGAAACGACATTAAAGGTTTCAGTAAAATGTAAAAAAAATCCGCTAAACAAACTATGATTGACAGCAATAAAAGGGTCATTCCATAGTGACTAACGTAACATTCGCAGCTGAGTTTCAAACTCTTTTTACTTACACCGGGAGTAAAAATAAATGTGTTTTCGTTTAATATGCAGATTTAAAATGTACAAGGTGACTATTTTTTATTTCTACCAAGAATTTGAAGCAAAATAAGCGCTGGCAGGTGTTTTCTCACCAAAAATGGCATCGTGACTAACGTAACATTTTTGCAACCTTGATAAACAATACTTATGTTACGAGACAAATTTTTCTGAAACTTACACAGGCATTTAAAATTGGCCGATATATTTGTAAGAGGTAAACAATCTTTTTTTTTTTAAATATACTACAGATTTGTTACAGATGAATCTTTTTTGGCCCTTAATGGTACTTTTACTAAAAACTGTGTGTGACTAACGTAACGTGATTAACGTAACCATCGAATAACAAGCAACGAATTCATATTAAAAACTTTTTATAATTAATTTATTGCTCTTATCTTATACACTTTTTAGGAACCTTCTTTTTGTTGCATTATGGTTCTTTTTTTATTTTATTTTTTTTTTCTATATTAGTGTAAGAAATTAAATGGAAGGATTCAGTTCAATTAACTCAATTTGAATGTGCAAAAAAACTTTTACAAACTGAATAACATCATTCTTGGACTAATAAAACCCAAATATTTCCCTTTAAAAAAAAAAAAACTTAATGCAAGTTGATAGTTTCGCCGAATTCTAGTATTCTGCCGATATACTAATAATCGTCATAAGAAACTCCGTAGTACTTTTCAATGGCATATTATATTTTAAGGTTTACTAATTCATTGAACGAATCTTGTTATGCATCCTTTTGAATTAAAATGTAATATTAAAATATATATATATATTCGAACGTTTTTGCAGAATGCATTTTAATACCGGATATCACCGCAAATGTTTGAATTTCTTCATTCTTGCATTCTTTTCTGAAATATATGGCAGCAGTGCTTATTGTCACTGTATCATGTAACATCTTCATTCGGAACTCCAGCGCTCGAATACGCTACCTTGCGGTGATTTACAAAACTGCCGATGAAACTAAAACATTGCCACGTTGCGTTCCACGTGTGTCTGTTGACGTAAACACAGGCAGTTTGTTCTGGGCATTTATTAACGCAATCGATGAGTCTTAGTTTGCTTTCAGCTACAGAAATTAATTCGTCCCTTAGTAGTATTCCCGAGCTTCTCAAAATAATGTTAGTTTTCTTTATTTCCTTCTAAAATATGAGTTGATTAAAAATGGTGAAAGCGAAAACTGGATCAACAAACTTGTCTAACGTTATACAAGGTAAAAAAATTTATTGTTTTCTATGAATTTGTAAGAATATGAGTTTTTTTTAATCTTAAATTAATTTAACTAACCATCTTTTACAGCAGCATTTAGTTGAAATGGACGATATGCAAAATATTTTCTTCAATATATTATCGTAGAACAAAATGAAAAATGTTTCACCGAGAAAGAATTTACTTTATTCCTTTTATTCTCAGCTGAAAGGTTTCGCCAAATTTGTTTAGGGTTATAGTTTTAGTATTGTGCGAGCAAAGTAGCCTTGGCGAGATTTCGCGTTTTTAGTTAAACCATTTTTAATTTTTATCATGAGTGGAATAAAATGGTAGTAAGATTACAGAATTCGATAAGTAAAAAGAAATAATGGTCAATCAACTGAAAAGAAAACTACCACCATATATCCGTAAGAATTCTGTAGATGATTTGCATAACTTGACATAATTAAATCGTAATTCAGAAATTAGAAAAATCGGAACAGAAAAATTTTAAATTAACCGATTCGGGAATTCGAGAGAAATAACTCAGCAACAAATGCAAAACAATAAGCGCTAGCCAAGCAAGGCAAAGAATTATCATCTTCTTTCGATAATAATGTGTAATGTCATATTGAATTTTCTAGCATTAATTGTTGTTCTTGTCAGGCCACAATTATTATTTAGTTTTATCAAGAATTGATAAATATCGAATTCAACATCGTGGGAATAGCTGCTTAGAACTACGAACTACGTAGTTTGCATTAATCTTTGACGTTTAGTAATGCTTCTTGAATTCTCATTTCTTTCTACGTGGGCCAGAATATCCACAAGACTTTGAAAATTAATTTAAAAAGAATAAAGCGAAAAATATCATACATACGAACAAAAATCACAACACTTTTAGCATTTTCTTCGTTACCACATGCGTTTGTTTTAGTTTTTAAGTCGGCCATTAGACAGTGACTGCAGTGCCCCCTATAGTTCGTTGGAGTTGCTTATAGGTGGAGATGTATTTTCTAAAAAAAATAGAGACGATCTTCTTTGTTAAGACTGTATTTCTAATATCTTAATTCTTAAGCTTGGATGCTTGTGTTGACTGCACATTCAGGACTCATTTTGCTTTACTCAACTTTTTTCTTTTTTAATAATTCTTTAAATTGGAAGTATCTTTATAAAGACCTTTAAAAAAGTATTTCTCTAAGTAAACAGAAGGTATACAATGTAATATTATTAGTATTTTTCACCCTTTATATTTTTAATCAATATAGAATGCCTACATATTCAAAATTGTTCATGAAAATTTACATTAAACTAAATAAGTTTTAAATATTAGCAGTCATTTTAAAAATGTTTCGTTAGTCACATGCAAACTGTTACGTTAGTCACAGCTCAAATGTCACGTTAGTCACACTAATTATTTTATATCTCCTAATACTAAAATAAATATTTTGCACTTTTTAAGTAGATATGACACAGATGTAAGAACATAAAAAGTGCTGTTTGGTTCAATCATCTGGTTTAGTTTTTAAGCAGAAAATAGTACATTTTCGTGACTAACGTAACGTAAATATTTTCAGTGAAATAACCAAACTAATTAAAATACTTATCTTATAATGTATGCAAAAAGAACAGTCAATTTTATTGGGCCAACATCTAATCATTTAGAATAAACATAGTTCTTTTAAAGATTTTCAAAACATTTTATATTACACAAGAAAACTTAGACGTATGTTTTTTGCGTATGCTAAGCCTTTTCTACTACCTCGCACGTTTAGAGCCAGAAGAAAAACACCGAATGATTTTTTTGCAAACTGTTACTGGATTTATGTACTAGAAAGTAAGCTGAATGAAATGATGGGTCACAATTAAGGCTTTGTGGAAAAAAATTTCTGAGCTTGAGGTTGACATTTCTATGGAATGACCCAAAAGCTTTATTTTATTGTAACTGAAAAACCAAACACGGGGACAACAAAAAAAAAATGAAAAATAACCTCCAAGATTTGAAATGCATTGTGACGCACATTTATGTAATGTTTTGGCATCACAAAATTTGACAACAATTTGGTAGCATTATTTTTCTTGCCATTTAATATTCACATTAAAATGTGGGGGAATGGCGTTGTTTCCTTCAGTCAAAAGTACTACTTTTAGTCACTGAAATTGATAGAATAAGCACAAAATAAATAAATAAATACAGTGACTCCCAAAAGTGCACTGTAAAAAAAAACTGTAAATTTTGAAGAAGTTATCCGTATTTTTTACAGAAAAAAACTGTTCGTAATAAAATACAGGATTTCTCTGTTTTTTTGAATCTGTAACCGGTTATACTTTGTTTTTCTTCGAATCTTCGAAATTTCGCCCGCGTGTTTGGATTTTGGTTCTCGTGCTCGAGTTTTTGATCATATATTTATTTAAAGCGAGTAAGTCTTAAATCGTTTGCAACTTCCATTTCATTGCATCCTAATCAATATTTCATTATTATATTTTTTTGTCATCTGTTACAGAGGCATATTCGGAAATTTACCTTTGTATACATGTATTTCGTAGTAGTATAATTATATAGTATAGTAGTATAAGTAGTATAGTAGTATAATATTGAAATGGATTTATGAAAGTATAGTTTCATTTTTTAATCTTCATAAAATAATAAATCAGCTTGAACAAATAATAAAAATACGGAAGATTTCTGTAAAATAAACGGAAGAAAACTGGCGTCCTGGCTGACAGTTTTTTTTCTGTAAATTTTACAGATTTTTTTTACAGTGTACATAATAGTGAGTGATCGAGTAACGCTAATGATGTCATCAACAATAAAACTCGCTCCACGGCAGGATAATTTGATATTGTTTTTTTGGTAATGTTTGACCAAGGCTTCACTTTGATACGCGTCTTGTCAGGCTCAGTAATTTCAACAAAGGTTGTAGTATGAAATCAATTAATCAAACAAAAAATCCGGTCAGACTTCAGAGACATCTGTTGGATTTTGTGGCAACTTTTAACTATAAGCATCAGATAAGTTTATTTTTAAAAGGAATATTCAACGAAATTGAGTTCAAAAGTGTTCGAGTTAATTTAAAAGCGGATTTATTTCTTCCCAAAGAAAAGTGTTTGCAAAGATATGTTAGGTAAAAAGTGAAAAAATATGAAACTTTCTTTTCAAGAAATATTAAGTTTTAAAACAAAATCACATGAATGTAAGCCGATGAAGATGTTTATCTAGTACTAATTAAATCTAGTGTTTTATTAATTAATAAGCATTACATCTGATGCACGAAAACATACTGTCTATTAAACATATGAACTATACTCAATAAATTGTAACAACGAAATGTTTTTCTTTTTTTTAAGTTTAATTATGCAAGAATTAATTACATATGTTTCATCAAGCACAATTGATAAATACATTTATCAGTTACAACCGAAAACAGATGAAAGTAGCGACTGTTTCCCATAATTATTACCGACCCAGGCAACGCCGGGTATTTTTGCTAGTTCATAAATTTATTTATGGAAACATTCAAAAAGTTTTTAGTATTTTTTATTTCTTACTTTAAAGTTGAACTCAAAAAATTAGTTATTTTTTAAAAGACGTATTCTCTCTGAAAATGGTGAATAACTCAGTTTAATATCTTTACTTTTTTCCGCAATAAGAACTAATAAAAAGCTCGAAAAATGCTTAGAGATACAAATATTTGAAAGAAAAATATGTAGAAAATATATCAAATAAAATTTTAGCCATGAAACTGATCGTTAGTATCGATCAATATGCATAAAATTATATCATTAAAAAGTACGTTGTATGTTAAAAAACAAGAATTTAAATCAATTAAAAGCACATTGAAACAATAATGAATTTATCAAGAAAAACATGCCAGTAAAAATTTCAAAAAAATGAAAAGATAGCAGCTTTTTATATAAAGATTTTTATAAACACTTTCCAGCATTTAGAAAAATAATAATAAAAATTCCCTCTTTTTTTTTGGAACAAAACTTGTGCTTGTTTAAAAAATAAAATAATAATAACAATTAAAACCAGGGTTGGCAAGTATCTGCCGAGGCGGTTAAAACCACTGGTAGAAACCGGTTAAAATCGGCATGGCAAAAACCACTTTCTGCCACTTTGCGGCAGAAACTGGCAAAAACTCACAAAATGAAAAATTAATTCTTGATATACAATAGAAAATGCATGGAAAAAATAATTGTTAACCAATGCACTGTAATTTTATTACAAAATTATCACAATTCAAAATCAAATGTTACATTGTTTGGACCCTGCAATTGCCTCTTAGAAAAGGGGTGGTTTCAAAAATCTAAACAGGTTCTCACTTTAATACGCACAAATGAGAAATTTTAGAATATTCTTGAAACAGAAGAGCTAGCAGACAATGCATCAAGGAGCAAGCAATGTTCGTGAAACTTTCATCTATTGTATAACTGGTCCACAATGTAGTAACTGGGGTTGTGGTAAAAATTTGACTGGAAAAATAAGTTTTGAGAAATGGGGCTAATTTGTCTTGCAAACTGTGACATTAGGTAAGGTACTCTAGACAAGTAAAATTCTGGCACTTTCTTCTTGAAGCACATGACATGATAATTTCAATCACAAACAATTTAGAGGAAGCATATAAGTGAGCAAATTACAATCAGTAATGCCTGTTTAATTCTGTATGTCACTCCTCTTTCCTAAGCACCCCCACATGATTGTTTATCCTTTGTTAAACTAATCCAAATACTATGAGCCTCTGCAATTGAAAAGTTCCCTTTCTGAACTAAATCAAGGGCACTACATTGGATTTCATTTTTTTTAATGATGAAATGAAGTTTAATTTTTTAGTTTACGTAAGCAAATATCATTTACTAATTACTTGAGTTATTAAAGACATTTTTAAGTTTTTGCCAGTTTCTGCCGGTTTTTACCGGTTATAACCAGTTTCTGCCACTGGTACGGCAAAAACTAGTTTCTGCCGGCAGAAAGCCAACCCTGATTAAAACACATAAAAGCAAATCTGTTAAAAATGTAAACGGTATTCAAATGCGACGAAATTTAATCGGGGAAAATTTCGCCATATAAATAAATTAGGCCACGAAAAACATGAAAAGTTCCACAAACTTTTAAATCATTTGCTACAAAATAAATTTAAAAAAAAGCCATTCAGTAACATAAAAAGGGACATTAAAATGAAAAATAAAAATTTGTTGGGAAATCAAATTTAGCTATTTAAGAGCTAAGTAATCCGCCTAAATCAAACAGTATTAGGAAGCATCCACGTTACTGTAATGTGCAGTCCAGCCAAAGATCAACTAAAGTGTAAAAGAATTCGCCAAATAAATGTATCAGTTGATTAAAAAACAATAAAAGTTCCATCAAAATGTTAGAAGAACAAACATTGACGGCAGCAATTTTAGCAACAGAAAAAGTTTTCGCCAATTTCGCATGATCGGCGCCGAGATAATGGGGTCGTTTCTGAAATTTTAAAAGTATTTTTTTCTGAAAGAGCATGCTTAAAAACATGGGATATGACTATTTTTTAAATAATTTGTTTAAGTTTAATATTTTTTAAAAGAATACTTAAATCAGTGAGCTTTCATTGTTTATGTTTCTGCCCGATGACATCACAAATGATGAAATGTCATTCACAGAGGGACATTCCAAGGTATTTTTGACATTTATGAGGATAAAGATTGAGATTTTTCTGCCTAGGGAAGATAAAAGGCAGCAACTGCAAATTTTTCAATGTTCATTTTTTTTTTTCTTTTTTTCTTTTTTTTTTCATTTTTGTCATCTATTGTACTTGAACTTTATTGTGCAAGCTTGCTCATTTGATTTTCGCTGAAAATTAAGCACGGAAAAATATCAAATCTTAACACTTCACTATTGTTAGTAAGTTAGTAAGTAAGTTAGTTACCAACACTTCACTATTGTTAGTATAGAATCCAAAACATGTCTCTTCAAAAGTCTCAAACTTTCATTTCGTCATTATCCTTTTATTCTGTCATTATTATGCAAAGAACTTCAAGGATATAACTTCCAGAAAACAGAAAATTAATTAAAAGACATTTTATGAGTGTATCTCAGTTTCATTAGGTAGTAGCTAGTGAGAATAAGTTTTTTTTTTTTTGGCTCACTGTCTGCTTATCGTCTGTTTTGGCGGCAAATTTTCCAAGATATCACTTTATATTCATCTTGCTACTTCGAAAGTTAACATAAGATTCGCCGACCATAACAAGATTACGTCTTACACCTGCTAGAGAAATGCTTATCTGTCCTTCGGTCGCGTAAAATAGAGCGCATGGTGAAATAACAAAGCTCTAAATGTAGATTCTAATTGTTTCTTATTCATTCTCAAAATCACGTTCTGTATTGAGAGTCTGCTGATATAAATCATTGTTTATTTCATTTGAAGGTAAAAGGTTATATATTGGTCCTAACTGAAGCAGGGAAAAAATCCTATTTAGGTTTTTAAAACTTTTACCCGGTAAAAGTTTAAAAAGAAAAAATTGCATTAAGACCTGAAAGAAGGCTTAACGTTGGAGAAACTACAGAGGTTTGACCCGCCCTTTCTTTTTCATATTTAAAACTTTTTATTTAACTGATGAGCATCATATGGTAGCATGGTACCAAGTATAATGAAATGCTGTTTCTATTTTCTAGTTTTTTTGAAGTAGTACTATTCGTAAAAAACACGTACACAAAAGTAAATTGAAGTATATCTGTTCCTAGATTAATGTATTAAAGGACTTCATACGTATTTTTACTTTCACTTTTTGCAGAAATGTGTTTATTATTATTATTATTATTATTATTTTGGTTGGTTGGTTTGATTGAGTGTTTTGGCGCAAGAGCCTTAATAGGCTATACTGCGCCAGACGATTGTTGAGTAGTGGAAAGAAGAGTCGAAAAAGTAATTTTTACTAGGGAGCAAAGGACATAAAAATTCAAGAATTTTGGAAAAATATCTAAAATAAACACATAAACGAAGTTTTAAATTTTGAGTGACGAGCCGAAAAGAATAACTGAGAACAATTTGAAGCAATATAAAAAATGTTAACAATTAAAACCTGACAAGACAAAAACAAGCACATAAGAAAAGGATAAACGAGGGGAAAAAAAATCCAATCTCTTGAAGGAAAGGGAACAATTTAGGATGAAGTGTGTCCCCTAGCAGTTCCTTCAAAGATGCATGGAGCTGATTGAAAAATTTGAGACGAGTATGATTAAAATTTGGACAATCGGACAGGATATGCAACACTGTTTGATTGCAATGGGGTCGTTTCCAAAATTTTAAAAGTATTTTAAAAGTATTATGAAAGAGCATGCTTAAAAACATAGAATCTAACCATTTGTTAAATAATTTCTTTAAGTTTAATATTAAAAAAAAATACTTAAATCGGTGCTCTTTCATCGTTTAACGTTTCTGCCGATGATATCACAAATGATGAAATGCCATTCAGTGTTGCCATTCACGGTCCAAAATATTTAATTCGCATCTTTACTCACGTGTATTGGCAACGATATGGTTGATAGCAAGCGCAGAGCGCAATTGTCTCCTTGATTATCATAACGTGGAAATGCGTAGAAAGATGCGCCATAGTGCATCATTTGGGACGTCGTAAAGACCACGCCTTGTTTGAAGAATCGGACATTTTAAAAAATTAATTTAAAAAAAACTGTTGGGAAAATAAAAGTTTTTTCTGAGTCCATGTTTTTTTTTTCTTTTCTTTTTTGCTTATTTTATCAATTTTAGTGACAAAAGGTACTACTTCTGACTGAAGGAAACAACCTGATTACATGAGTTGCATATTGGAGCTGGTTTTCTGTGAAAGAGATGTTGGTGAGTAAATCTTGTGTGACCAATGCGAAGACGGGTTAGTATAACTTGTTCTCTTTTGGTGATCATTGAAGACTTGAAACCTTTCGTTGAAGGCTGGATGAAGTGCAACACGGGCGGATACAGGGAGGGGGCCATGGCTCCTTCCGAGAAAATATCAAAAATAGTTAAAATCCCCATTTTTGAGCAAAAATATTTTCTTTATAACACATACTAAATCTAACAAAAAGGAAAACAATGAGAAGGGGGCCATGGCCACCCTGATAAAGTTTTAAAAATAGTTAAAAACCTTTTTTAGAGCTAAATATAAAAAAATCCTTTTATTCCTGGAAGTCCTAACAAGAACATAAAAAAAAGCCGGGGAGCCATAAAAACGCACTGAGGAAATTTTAAGTATAGTTTTTTAAACCCTCTTTCCTTGCTTAAATTGAAAAAAAAAACTTCATTGTAGTTCATGTGAAGTCTAACAAGAATGGAAACAATGCCAGAGGTAGGGTATGGCCACCCCACGGAAATTTCAAAAATATCAAGTGTATACCAAGTATTTGGGTTCATTTAGCATAATGGGCTCGTCTTGTTAGATGTGTTTACTTCCCCCATAGAAGAAAGAAAAGGGATACGTGTTAGTATGTGTCCGATAAAAGGTTATACATCTAGTGATCGCGCATTAAGTTAAAGTTAGATTTAAGTTTTAACCAGACTTTATGCAGTGCTACGTAATTATTCTTCATTCCCTTTTCAATATGGAACCCTCCAAACCACTCCTCTTGTTAATATTACCAAAGATCGTTTACAGACCACGTTTTAAAAAATAACTTGTAAAAGTTTCCAGGGGAGGGTCTCCCACCTCTCATTTTCGTCAACATGGTTCAAGATCGGCCTACATTTTGTTTTAGCGCTTAAGTTTCAAAATGTTTCCGGGGAAGAACTCCTCTCTGCCTAACATCATTGAAAGTCTTCAAGAATTACGTTTCTGGAGCTTCAATTTCGAAAAATTGCTGGTCCTCAAAAAGTTACTCATGAATCATGGGTTGCCTACATTTGCAATTTAAAAAGTTCAATTTTGAAAAAAATTGTGGGAGTGGACCTTAGAATCTCTTCAACCAAACCTAAGATGGTCTAGAATGTGTTTTTAAGTCTAAAAATTAGTAAAATTTCCTGGGATGGGCCTTTTGATCTATCCTCCGCCTTAACACCACCAAAAATCGTCTAAAACAGCCTTTTTAGAGCTAAAATATTGGGGGGAACACTCCAAACCTCTTCTCCCCTACCATTACCAAATATAATTAGAATGCATCTTTAAGACTGCAAATTACAAAAATTTCTTGGTGTTTGCCCTCGCATTCCTCCGCGACATATCATCACGAAAGATCGTATTAAACTGCGTTTTGTCTCTATGGCGAAAACAATCCGCCGGAGAAACCTTGAACCTCCCTCTTCTTAACATTATTGGAGATAATGTTTGAGTTTTTAAGGGGGGGGGGAGGTCGCATCCGAGCCATTAATATTGCGAAAGACAGTTAAAATGCATTTCTAAGATTACAAATCAGAAAAATTTTCTTAGATTGGCCCTCAAATCTCTTCTCCCTCTAACGTCATCAAAGATCGTTTAAAACTGCATTCTTAGAGCTACTGTTTCGAAAATTAAACAGGGGAGCGCCACCGATACTCTTCTCCCCTAACATTACCAAAGATCGTCTAAAATGCGTTTTGAAGACTACAAATTCAAACACTTTCCGGAGAGAAACCCCCGGGCCCCCTTTACTTCGTAGTTAATGTTATACTTATGATTGGTTTACATCGGCTTCCTCTTAAATCAGAAGTCCTATACAGTCGCCTCAGAACACAGCACTGTTTACAGAAATACCACTTTGAGGCGACGATATATGCACACGTTTGTTAAGAAAAGAGGAAATTGGGAAGTATGTTAAACTTGCGTTGCCTAGTGAAAGTTCCTTAAAAAATTATCTAATTAAAGACGGGCGATATTAATATTTGTAAAATTCAAAATTTTTTCAAAGCATCGTATTTTTCCAAATGGCCCCCTCCGAGAATTCTGTCTGGATCCGCCTCTGGAGTGCAACTTATTTCGCGTTTCTCCATTCCAGTCTCGCTACCAACAGTTGTTGAGGCAGTCCGAAACTGAATTCTTAATGTCATCGAAAGGTACAAAATTATCGACATGGATACTTATTGTTTTGGCAACTGAATCCGGCTGCCTCGTTTTCTCTTCCTCGAGTCAAGCCTCCCAAGGCAGTTTCATTTGATGGTGTACCAATTCGTAAACTAGAAACAACATTAAATTGGTTTTGAAAAGAAATGTTTTTGATTCAACTGAAAGAAGTTTCTGTTACCTTGCAACACAACTGAAACTTACTTTTCTAATTTGTTAGCGAACTAATTAAGGTACTCGACACATCTTAACTTTCCTCAATTATACTATGCAACAAAAAATAACTTTTATCTGCATCATGACTTTAAATAGTCAATTCCTTCTAATTTTGGGCATAGAAAAACAAATATGGTAGTGGATTTTATTTTTATTTGCTCGTTTTCAAGAAACACAAAATCCCACTGAAGAAATATGCTCAACAACCACACATTGATTTGAAGGTAAGGTTACAAAGGAAAAAAAAAAAACCCTGTGCAATAAATGTTATTGAATAGTTCCTGTTTTATTAAACAATGTTTTTTTTTCCCCCGATAGCAGCGGTTGTTTCTTGCCTATTGCTGTAAATGCTTCATAATCGATTGCCTCTTGTACGTAAAGAAGGATCATCTCTTGTAATAGTTCGGCAGCATTTGTCGAGCATTAACTCAGCCCAATGACCCTGATGTCTGCGTTCAATTGTAAATATATCTTAGAAAAATCTTTTCCTATGCTCATTGCTGATAGCTCCACAGTTCTAAAGCAAAATATCATGGAGGAAGAGAACGAAATTGAGTTTCAGAGACATATATTTCATTAATGGTCACATAACTTCTGTAGAGTTTTTTTGACCTACTGTTTTTAGTTTTCGTCTTCTCTGCTACCTAGAAATACCTGTAATGTTCCCTTAAAGACTTTATAGGTGTTTCCTCTTCCCCTTCAAAATTTCAACCATTGAAAATTCTCACTTTAACTTCAGTATATCTAGGAAATTTCCTTCTAGGGTATTAGTAAACCATATTTGTTCACAGCTTTTACTAAGTTCTTCATTATTCCCAGCAGAATGAGCGTGGGTGGAAACAGAAATGGGTGGATCTACTAGAGGCTCATTTTGAGCATTTCTCTTCCCAGAATTTAAATTTCTTTACGTCTCTTTGGGTTTTATGTACATGAGATTTTCTGTCTTAACCAGGGGTCGAAGTTTAGAACACAGTCAGTCCCACGGGGGATGGCAGGTAAAAAGAGCATTTGGGTCACTCTCCAAAAAACGTAACTTTTGAACGCAAATATTTTTCAATTTCGAAACCTTTTGTTTTCTTTTTTTTTTATTCTTGAATGAAGGTGCCACCTACAAGAAGTGACCATAAACAATGGCCGAGCTAAATTCCAATTATTTTAGTCATGAATAAAAAATAAAATGAAATAATGCCTTCTTCACAAATAAGGAAAAAGAAAAAAACTTTTAATGTCTAAAAATTGAGGCCAATTTAGTATCAAAATAGTAATTTTGTTAATTGTGCAAACAATGAGCTATTTTAATGATTAGTGGGAATCTAATATTAAGCTCTTCTAATTAAAGTATGGCTTAATTAGCTGTTATCCTTTTAGTTCAAATGTGTGTGTGCTAAAAAATAGTACTTAGTAAATTTTGAAATATACTGGCAATTTGTAATTTTGGTTGAATGCCTAAGATTGATGTATTTCCCGTCTAGCAGCTATTTTCACCTTAGAAATAATGACATTTATGAGGTCTGTCACGGAGGTGAGGAATTTGCCATTAATCTAGGTCTAATGCAGCGGTTCCCTTCCTTTTCCCCCTTGCGAACCCTTTCCAAACTCCGAAAGAAGTTGGCGAACCCCTTGAGTGCTAGGTAATAAGTAACACACACACACATACAAAATAAAATTTGGGAGATTTTTTAAAGTTTGATGCTGCTCCATAATTTATAACAAGACCGAAAACATAATTGAAAAGCATAGAATTATAAATATTGCTACGAACTAAAATTATCGCTAAAAATGAATGCAAAACAAATTCATCAAAAAATAAACTCTGATTATTCTGTGTTGAGCATCAATCATTTTTGAAAAATTTTTGAAAATGGGATATTTGTGGAACAAAGAGGTTAAAAAAAATTTGGCTGGAATTTTTCTAACACAAGGGTATATCTATCTCTATCACTAAATCAGAAGTCAATTGAAGAGTTATCTTTAAAATACCTTTCAGGGAACTGTCTCAGATTAACTAAATGAACTTTTTTCTTCCAGTAAAATGAGAAAGATCTCTAGGTTTAAGTCTTCTTGAAAAGGACTACAAGCCTAGCTGTTTGATAAGGATATACTACGCGCACATTAATCGTTTGATTGCTGAAGAATTTTATGCTATAAGTGCGGAGTAAAATGCGTACATTAAAAAAATAATAGAAGCGTCTATTTTTCAATATACGCATTTACTAATTTTTACACCGAAGGTAATTTTTAACGAAACAAATATTTTTAAGCTCACTTACTACAAAAGAAATTTTCTACACAAATTTCATAAATTCCTTATTTACATATAGCGCAAAGTTGCATAGTTCAATTCCGTTGATTTTTTTTTTCTGCGTAAACCTCACACTGGCAAACTTTCACCCACGACAATTTTCTAAAGTAATTATTTTTTCATTCTTCCTGTGGTATTTTTGGGTTGCTAGTCATTCTTTCTCTTTTTCGACAAAAAAAAAAAAAAAAAAAAAAACTCGAAGTAAATTGTAGAATCTATGTAGTGTGAAAATTATAGCAACAAACAACAGCGTGATCCCACTTCTATGCATTTTGGACTCAAGCGAAGAGCGATAGCTCTTCGTCGGACTCAAATGGTAAAGGAACTATGTATTATGAGTATATGAAAGGAGTAAGTGATATGAGGATATGAAAATCAATAAAATAAGGACTTCAAAAAACAAATGCAAAGGAAAACGTACCAAATCAAGGATTTTCAGATACCCCTGCCAAAGCTGACATCGAAAAGATGCACATTATGGGAAGGGAAAGATAAAGAGAAATTCTCAAAAATGTTAAGAAAAAGACCAGGAAATAAACAAAAGAGTGTGTTAAGAGTTTATCCTCAAATAATGAGTTCGAATCAAAATACTTTCACATCTCAAGTGATTATTTCAAAGACTTCCAAACAGCTGTTGTATCATTGAAATCTGAGAGTTTTTTGTGAAACGTTTAACCATCTAAAATTTGTTACATTATGTTGGTTCCTACATGAGAGTAAATGGATATGATGGGTTTTCCATAAATATTCCTAGAAGATCTGTTGCGTGTAGCGGTGTAGTTCAAGGGTGCCCACCCCCTAAAAGCAAGGAAGCACCCCCCTAAAAATCATGAAGACCTTCCCAAGAGCAAGAGTCCTCCTCCAAATAAAACAAATACTCCTCGAAGTACCCCCTAAAAATTTCACTTTTTGGTTTTATTTGTCTAGAAAAGAAGATGATGCAACAGTGTCCAAAACAGCTGTCATTAAGCTCCCTCATCGAATTATATTATCAGTAGAGGCATAAGAAGATTCGCTTTTGAAAGTGAAATTTGACTGTGATATTTCTAGCAATCATAATATTTACTGATTCAAATTTATTTCATCTAGCAATTTATGGTATTTCCTTAGATGGAATTAATTCCTGTACTTTGTACACTGTAACAAAATTCGGAAACGTTTCTGGATATATCGGAAACGTTTCCGAAATAGTAGGAATCCTTCATCCAATAGCGAACTCCTCAATATTCAGAAAGCGTTTTGTTATTTCAAGAAATCTAGAGCGGAAGTGATGACGCAACGCTTCAAAGCCTATTTCATCCTTCCAACACGGGCGCCAATGAGTCGGAAATAACGAGAACTTATTTTTTTTCTTATCTATGGTTGCTGCAGTCAGCAACTGTTTAGCATTGGATTGCTTGTTATTTCATGTCTAGGGAGTAGTAAAATGTGTCGGAACTAATTTTACGCCTTTGCATTTTGGACTGCCCTTGTACGCAGCTATTAAGTCAGTTAATAACCATTTGCTTCTTTACAATTTCCAATGCGACTATAATTAGATATATATTGTGTGTTCAAGCGTGAATAGTTTCAACACCCGTGTTTATACTTAATGAAACGAAACCCTTTGGATTACTTATTCAGTTGTAATGGAGGTACTCAGATATTTTTCCGCTCATGTTCACTTGTAAGTATTAATGAATATTTTAAAACATGTTGTTATATACATTTATATTTTTGTTGATTTGCATTTGATGAGGCTCCAATTGTAACTGTTTTTGGGTTTATCGAATTAATTTAAAGTTATCCTACATACCTATGTGCGCGGTGTACTATTTGTTGTAACTAACTGAAACTGATTCATTACGCAAAAGAAATAAGATTTATGTTTGAGAAGCAATCACAAAAAAGTTATTTCGAAATACTTGGATGTACGTACATTTTGGTTCAAAAAGAAAAAAAAATCAATTGTTTAATTCATTAAAAATATGGTAATGCAAATATTTTCTAGTATTGTAATATGCTTCACAAAAAATGTGCAAGTATTATTTATCTTTTTTTATTATAATTTATTCATTCATTTAAAAATATTTATACCATTAGAAAAGGACCATGTTATCTATTAGTAAGAACATAGTTATGCAATTCATTCATCTTGTTAAATGTGGTTAACAATAAAAAAATTCCTTGACATTAGTTGTTCCGAAAATAACATTTCCTTCGTGGATATACTAGTTTAATGTAGGGCAGTCAGGAGGAATGAGTCAGGGGCAAAAATGGAACAGCTGCATTTACATGCCGAAATAAAAAGTAATATTATTTCAAGTCATCGTTTTAAAAGTGATCATTTTTTAAATACTATGTTATTAATATGCAATGCACATATGGGGAGAAGACGAGGGGCGTTCACCACGCAGACTGTGGCATTGACATTTTCAAGGGGTTGCTTTTTTAAGGGGGGGGGGCGCTTTATATCATTTTATGGGTGCACCATCACTCTTATGGTGTGGGGGAGGGGGACTCTCGTATATATGGAATGGAATAATCATGTAATAGAATTCAATGTTTTAATAAATAAAATATATAATGCATTTTGAGCACACTCTAAAAATAAAATCAGTAACCTATTTTGATTAAGTATCTATATTTGTGATAAACTGGAAAAGGGCAAGAACAGAAGAATAAACCCGAATGGTTCCAGCAGGGGGACTTTGGTGTCATATTTAAATTCATCAATTTCTCTGTTGGTACTTTTCGGTACACTTTGTTCGTCAAAGAAATTGACTTGACGTGAACAAATTTCGGAACGCAAAGTGTAGGTAAGTTCTGTCAAATTTTATCCGAAAATAAAAGCTATCAAGTTTGATACAAGATATGTTTTTAAGTTCTGCATTAAAAATACAATATGTTGATAATTTTGTCTTGAAAATATTGAGAGAAAAACTGAAGTTTAATATTGTTTAACAAACAATCCCACTTCTGAGAAAGTACTCCCCTTCCCTCCCCCGACGATTTTGTGATTATGAATGAAACTACTATATTATTTCATTAATTTTCAAAAATTTATAACTGTGCATATGTTATGCTGTTAACCATGCTATTTGTCATTAGAAATTTAGAAGAAAAAAAAAATCCACCAATGATTCTAAAATTGCTTGTTTCATTGCTCTTAGATATGAAAGAATTGAAACTGATATGGCATGCAATACTATAGTAAAGAATTATTTTTTAGAAAAAATCACGGAAAAAGGATTCCGAAATTCTCAGAAACGTTTTTGAAAATTGTTTGGAGAATTCCGAAATACTCGGAAACGTTTTCGAAACTTTCATGAACCACAGCTGCACAGAATACTCAGAAACATTTCTGGAAATTACGGAAAGAGGATTCCGAAATACTCAGAAACGTTTCTGAAAATTACAGAAAGAGGATTCCGAAATACTTAGACACGTTTCTGGACATTACAGAAAGAGGATTCCGAAATACTCAGAAACGTTTCTGAAAATTACAGAAAGAGGATTCCGAAATACTCAGACGCGTTTCTGGACATTACAGAAAGAGGATTCCGGAATACTCAGAAACGTTTTTGAAACTTTCATGAACCACAGCTGCACGATATACTCAGAAACGTTTCCGGATTTTTTTTACAGTGTAATAGCAATTCATTAGATATGTAATTGTTCCAACTGCATTTTTTAAACTTTTAATCTCTGTGCGTGAAACTTCCGTCAAATGGGAAGGTTTGACCTAAATTGGACACTCTTGAAAAATTACTTATTAAAGAATTAATACCTTATTTAAATAAAAAAATAATGTGAGAATTTACCAGACGTCATAAGGAAACAAAGTGTCAATTTGGAAATGTTCTAAGGGTCAGAAATCAATAGAAAAATGTATTAGTAAAAAGCGGGTCAAACCTCTCTGCTTTCCCCTACCCAGGGCTGCCGAGAGCCAAGGTGGGCTCCTTGTCTGTTTGGTCCCCGCCCCCCCCCCCCCCCCTATCCTCCGTAAAAATTATAAAACTAATACTACTCCGATACTGAACCTGGTCCCTAGTTTCGACTAGGCTGACGTGCCCCTCATTAGGCCGTCCAATACCGTGAAATTATCCCAGAAAAGAAAAAGAAAAAGTCAAAAATAAAGTAAGCAGTTGAGTTTTGAAAAGTAAGATATTTTAAAGTAAAGCTTTTGAGATGCAGAAATGTGTGTCTGTCGTTTTGTCGGTCTTTTTGTCAAAAGTATCGGTACTAGGATAACGGCACCAGTAACTGACATGCTTAAGACATCGTTCTCAGGTTAACTCAATTTTCCGAGCTTTTTAATGTATTTAGACTTTTTAAACTATTTTTCTCTCATGCAAATACATCTCATCTAATGTTTGGATGCTTCTGGATCCGCTGAATTAGTTAATTCTATTTCTATTTGCTCAATTTCGAAAAAAGGTCCGACCTCCCAGTAATAGACACCGATCTGATGATACAAAGTAGCAAATAAGATGAGGAAGGGATGAATAATGGACAAAATTCTCTTTTTCTCTTCAAAATGTGCAAAGGTTCTTTGTTTTTTAGGACTAAAGTCTTACTAATTTCAAATGAACATGAAACACCATCTGACCTCGTGGCTGTTCATAACAACCCACTTCTGCCTTTTAAATACCAACTGTCTCATAAATTTCACTCTCATAACACTATATGGTTGCACCGTATCCATAGACCACAGCAACATCAGTTGTACCTGTCTAAAAGGCTTATTATTTAAATCCAAACTTACAAATGAACCCTTGTCTGTTACTGGTGCCGTTACCCTAGTAGATATCGATAGTTTTGATTAGATATCGGTATCGAAAATTACGTTTTTGTGAACGTTATTAGTTATGGGTTCTGAAAATTCAGTATAGAGAAAGTAGTTCTGTTTTGAAACGTTTTCACTTGAAATTTCTAGTAAATTTCAATTCAGAACACATCCTTTCGAGATGAAACTAACTAAAATTGCACTCAAATGCATCTTTAAAATGTTTATTGATTCAAGTTGACTTTGCGAAAAGTACTAGGGATTTGCGATCACTCCACTTTCTGTCTGGAAATTGTTTGTTACTGTTTACAACCATTTCTACTTCAATATGTGTCATCTGTGTCTCGACTCGGCATATTTTAACTGCTTGCGTAGTACAAAATTAGGCCTTCAATTTACGCGGGTTCATTTTACGCGGATTTGTTTATACGCGGATTAAGATTTGACACCTTAATTTTATTTTACGCGGATGAGTTTTCGATTTTACGCGGATGCGGCATTACAAACATATAAAATTTTTCAGTCTTTAAAAATCCAAATTATCGAGATTCCAGAACACACGTATTAAACTGCATTTTGTCGTGCTAATAAGCTAGCCTGGGTCACTGGAGACATTTTTACGATTATTTCCAAAGCTCTTTCTTGAAGTAAAGTTATTAAACTCACACAATTCAGAGCTCACTGAAAAATTAGCTTTTAGAAGTGACAAAGGAAAACGAAACCAACGAGGAAACCGACATCGATGACACACATAATATTATTCAGCAATTGGTTCACGCTAACTATCTCGTGCAAACCAAAAAAAATTTTCACTTACTTTAAATTGCTTCTAGCTATTTTTCTGGTCAGTTTAGCTCCTTCGAATTTCCGAACGTTTACAGGGAAAACGTCCTAAGGACCTAAAGGGTATTTTTTGCGGACTTTCCTGCCGTGCAAAGCTTGAAGCAATAAAATGAATTTTTCTTCTAAATAGCTATTACAAAAATCAATTAAAACTTGAACTTTCACGCTTTTTTATTGCTCACTTAACCAATGAAAAATCAAAAAGAATCAAATCTAAAACTTATGTGTTTTGTCATCTAAATGACGCTCATAACTTTTTTATAGTGAATTTATTTTATTTAGCCTTCGACGCTTTGTGAAAGTCTTTGTTTGGGGTATTTTCAACGCTTTTACAACCCTATTAAACTCGAAACAATTGGTCCATTTATTCGTGTAGAAAAAGCTACTCAGAGCGAAAATGTGTTTTTAATTAATAACTCCGTTAATTAACTTCTGTTTTCAAATTTTTTTATTGATAACACTAAAACTCGGCAATAACTACTGAAAAAAAAGTGAAGAAAATCGTTTGACAAACGGATGAGAAAATGTTACCGAAGGAATCCACTTCACGTATCAAAAAGTATAGATTATTATCATTATTATTATTATTGCTACTGAAGTATCTAGTTTTGTAATTAAATATTTAAATATGGCAGAAATGATTAATTTTAATCTTACTGCAATCTGCACTTCAAACAGGTACTTCATAACGATAAACTCTCAGTACCTGTAGTGGTGACTTCGATAACTTGAAAGTAAAGTTAAGACCTCATACTATCGCTATTTAGTTTCCCAACTGTTGGTCATTGAGCTTATTTATTTATTTATTTATTTATTTATTTTGCCGCCATGACAGACGCTGTTGAACAACAGACAGCAGTAATTAAAACGATCGTGCAGGTTAACCGAGTAGGATTAAAACTTCCTTCCTTCTGGGATTTATGTCCTATGTGAAGAGAGAACGTTTCCGGGCTTATTGTCCGTGGTCTAAAGAAAAAAGAAGAAATTAGTCACTTCGAATCCATCCACCGATGATGTCAGCCGCAGAGCTCGACGAAACGTTTGGTTTTTCTTCTTTTTCCTTTAGACTACCGCCAATAAGCCAGGAAACGTTTACTCTTCATATTGACTCCGACCATGAAAGCCTTAAGCAGTTTTTAATATCCTATGCTTTGGTTTAAAAATATAGAAGCGCAATTTATTGTTGCTTCGATTATGCGGCATATTGCGTTGCACAATGCACATGCGTTGCACAATGAACATCCTCGGCAAAATTAAATTCCTATTGCAGTTGCGCATCGAAAAGAGCCCAGGTGCATCCCTCTAGTGAACGAACTGGGCATTAAAATTCGGGGATTATGGTTTATGCTCCGATAGACGTACGACGTTAAGGAATGGATGCTTGGGAATGCTCATGGGGAATGCATTCGGTCGGTTAATAGGTAGAGACCAATACGCAGCGCCATTATAAAACAAACAAGCTGGTATATTCATGTGACATTGTTTTGAAGTCTGTCTTAGCAGGAGCAGGGTAATTCATGCTTCCAAAAACACTTACTCACGTAAACGATAATATTGACAAGAAACGATTTCAAAAACCGAAGAACTCACAAAACAGATTTTATCGAGTTTGTGCAGCAACATACTAAAAGTTTTTCGTCTTGGAATTAGATAATGAATGTTCGTGCTATTTTCGGAAGTTTATTTTGCAATGATACAGATGACCTTCTTTAGATACGCTATCGTTTGTTCACATCACACGAAAGTAAACCATTACAGATCTTTTTTGATACAATTGAAATCATATATCCAGCGGAGCTCAAAACAAGCCATTTTACGGCTGGACTGAGATCATTGGGTCACGTATTATCGACTTGTATTATGTTTATTATGATCTTGGATAGGAAATATCAAAGCATCGAAAAAGAAAATATCCTCTCTTTTCTGTAACTCACACTCACTAACATCAAAGCATTAGGGGAAACTTGGCAGGTTTGACCAATAGACTTGAACCATGAGGATTTTTTCCATGAAATAGATATTTAGGGAAAATCTTAGTCATATTATTGGTTGACCCGTCACACAACAGTATTTTACAGGGACAAGCCATTTCAGAATCATCAGTAGTTTTCATGACATTCAGTGTTAAATGATACTGTAACTTAAAAGTAAAGTTTGAAGGTTTTGGAATTTTTTGGATTTTAACCTCTAGTTTTGGGGACATGAATTTTAAAAGTATATATGTTTTAGTCACTTTTCTATAACTATCTATTGATATACAGTAGTTTTATGTAACTTTAATCTAAGTTGTTAAAAGTTTAAAGTAAACGAAAGAAAGCTACCTAGGGAGATTTGATTGATCCCAAGCGAACTAGGGGACTTGACCCAAAGACTAATTTGATGTTTTTGTTTAATTTAATGTTTTTTCAGTGAATTTTTATTTTTGAATAGATAAAATATTGCGATTTAGGTCTGAAGATTTGATTTTATGTAAGCAATAACTCTAATATTGTGAATATGAACGCCTGATTTCTTTTTACATTAAAAAAAAATAAATAATTAATTAATTAATACATAATATTTTGGCCGAAAAAATTGTTTTTATTTGACAAATAACTTAAATACTAATAATCTTTGTGCCCAATGAGTTGTTACTTAGTTAAATAACTGAAATATTGCTTACGTCTGATATGATAAAGTTTTGAATTCGACTTCTGCTTTCTTGCTGATATGGAGTAAGATTAATTTAGAAAATATATGTATGCAACACTTCACCTAAAGAGTGAACATTTTGTATATTCACTTCAAGTATCACTTATTAAAACAAAAAACACCATGAAATCTGCATCTTTTATTTCAATACCTATGAGTCTTTCTGTTGATATGGAGTAAAATTAAATAAAACTAAAAAAAAAAAATAATAATAACGCTTCAACTTATCACTTTTTTTTAAACAAAACAAAAAAAAAAAAAACACCACCAAACCTGCGTTCTAGATTTCAATATCCATAAGTTTTCTTACATTCATGAGGGGGGTTATGTCTCCCTAAGTGTGGGTCAAGTCTCCCTAGCTCTAGGGACATTTGACCCATATGCAGACTTGAGAAACTTTTTTTTTTGTTTTGTACAATTTATACTTAGAATTATGCTAATATTTTTAGCCATAATAATGTGCACAATGGCAATCTATTTATGTATATTTTTTATTTCGTTGTAACTATTCTTCCAAAAAAAAAAAAAACGTGGAAAATAAAAAACCAAAAATTGGGTCAAGCTTCCCTAGTTTCCCCTACACGTGCGCGTTTTGAGTACGTAGGGTATGTTTTGGGACCTAACACTTTTTCACTTTTGCTACATTTTTAGTTTTTTGAAAATCCACTCTCGGCTCATCATTAAAATCGAAATTTCTTATATTTTTGTCACAAGAAAATTCTTGTACACTTTAACTTTGAACGCAGCCATTTTGTTCGAATTAGAAAATTTTATTGCCTTTACCAATATTTAAAAAAGATTGCTGAGCTCGTTTTGGTAATAAAGGTAATATATGTTTGTTCAAAAGTTAAAAAGTATCGGTAAAAGGAAATTAAATATTTGTTTTTTCCATGCTTAAACATGAGGATCGCCTGATCCGTTAAAAGCAACCTCGATTCGACTTGAAAG